>NC_143504.1:47200462-47511481 GCF_051622355.1 Phaseolus vulgaris
GCTTGTGAATGATAAGAATATTCTACATATGGCTAGCCCGTCAAGTTTTCTCACTCCCTCTTATATTCTATATGCGGATGACATTTTTTTTCTGTAGGGTGGATAATAAGTCTCTTGAGAATTTGAGTATTTATCTTAAAACATATAGTGATTTTTCGGGTCAATATGTTAATAATTCTAAGATTAGTTTTTTTCACCATGGATAATTCTGCAAGATTTGTCACCAAAATTAATTGTATTCTTCCTTGTAGTCATGGTTGTTTGCCTTTCACTTATTTAGGAGTGCCTATCTTTGTTGGTGCTTTAAAGGGTCAGTTTCTTCAACCTTTGGCTGATAAAGTCAAACTAAAGCTAGCCTCTTGGAAAGGTAAATCTCTTAGCATGATGGGTTGGATTCAATTAGTTAATATGGTGATTACGGAACTTCAAGCTTATAGTTTTAATTTATATAAATGGTTTATTTCTCTTCTTAAGAAAGTTGAGCAGTGGTGTAGAAATTTTATTTGGACTGGAGATATTCTGAAAAAAGGCATAGTTATTGTTAATTGGGCTACGCTTTGTTCTCCTTTGGAGAATGGGAGGTTTGAAGATTATTAACCTTCACCGTGAAAATAATGCTTATCTTCTTAAGCTTGCTTGGAACTTTGCTTATAGCAATAGGTCTTGGTCTTTGCTCTTGAATCAAAATACGAGCTTAGAATGGTTTATAGATCTTCATCTTTTTGGCCTGGAATTAAGCAGTTATATTCTACTATACTTGATTATACTTCTTGGATTGTTGGTACAAGTTCTTTTATTAATTTCTGGAATGATAAATGGTGTTATACTACTTCTTTAGCACATATTGCAGAGATATTTAATGGTTCTAGCATTCTGGACACAGTTTCTCAGTTTTTGGCAGGTTGTGATTGGAATATTTCATTGTCTTTACAGCAGATGCCTCATCTTTTTAGTCATATCAGGGTTAAGGAGGAACATGATATTCCTAATTAGATTCTAAGATGAGTCTGGTCGTTTCACTGTTAAATCAGCTAGGACTTTTTTCTTGGAACCAAGAGCTTCCTGTGGTTGGGGTAAATTAATTTGGTGTTCATTTATTCCGCCTTCCAAATCTCTTGTACTTTGAAAAAAATTTCATGGACGGCTTCCTACAGATCAGTATATTTAGAATAAAGGTTTGCATATTTGTTCTATGTGTACGCTTTGGGAAAAGCACGAGGAATCTATTCTACATTTATTTTTTGAATGCTCTAATGCTTTGGGTATTTGGAGTTGGGTTTGGAAGATTTTTCCTACTTCTCATTTCTCTAATAAGGATGATATTCTTTCTTTTATTAAGAATGATGGTAGTCCTTTGGTTAAATTGATTAAGCTTGTTGTGATAACTTTTTCTATTTAGATGATTTGTTGTATGAGGAATTTTGCTCGTTTTCATGAGGTTTCTCGGACTATTTCGGTTATTAAAGATTTAACTTGTCAAGTGGGTCATGTTGAACCAAGTGTGTTCAAGCTTTGAAGAATCCAAACCCTTTGAAGGATGATGAAAGGCTGGTTGTGCTTGTTGTTGTTGAGCTGTCTTTTAGATAGGATCTCGGGTAGATTTTATGTATAATCCACTCTTGATTGAATCCAAAGCATAAGCACTCTCAATCCTTTTAAAAGAAAAGTGTTTTTCAAACTAAGTGAAAAACAACCTGTTGTTTTGTCGAAACAACCGATTGTTTTATACTTAGGTGTTTTTAGAAAGGTTGAAAACTGTTTTTATGGTTGACTTGCTGTCAAAACCAAAACAACCGATTGAACCGTGGAAACAACCGATTGTTTATTTTGGTACCATAACAGAAAATTGTTTTGTGCTTTGACTGAGCATTAAATGATTTTCTAACTATTTACGCTACAGTTTTTAATGCTTTGACCAATCTTTAAATGCAATTAATAGTTTGTTGAGATTATGCAACAAACAACTTTGTTTTAAAAGATAGAAAAATATATTTGAGTTTTTCACTGATTTTGCTTAAGAGAAAAAGTTGAGAATTGCTTAGAGATTGAGATTGATCAAAGAGTGTGAGATAGGATTTTCTGCTTGTATTGATTTCAGATTTGTTCTGTAACAAGTGTAATCCTTTGTACTTTGAAAGAAACTTTCTGTGTGTTGCTGAGAAGTGTTGTGTATTCTTGAGGGGATCAAGATCAACATTCTTAGTGTTGTTGTGCTAACCAAGGGAAGTGTGTGTCTTGAGGGGATCAATGTCACTTCTTTGGTTGTGTTCTAAGTGATCTAGGGTTGATTACTTAGTGGATTTCCCCAGTGGTTTCTAGGAAGACTAGATGTAGATCTGGGTTTAGAGTGAACCAGTATAAATCTTTGTGTGCATTTTCTCTATCCCTTAACTTTTTAAATTTAGTTTTTATATTTGTAAATTGGTATAAACAACTGATTGTTTCTGCGAAACAACCGATTATTTTTCTAGTGTTGTTCTTTTTGCTTTGTGTTTTGACAAACTGATTTCTTAATCAAGATATTCTCAAAGCAATTTCATTCTAAGCTTAAAAGTTTTCGAAAATCCGCTTTAAACCATTCACCCCCCTCTAGTTTAAAGCCATACATTCTAACAGGTAACTGGTCTAAAGCTTCTACGAAAAATGATATGTTGGATTTCAACGTGATCAAGTTTTTTGGTATTAATACTCATATTGGTAAAGTTCTTCGTCCTCTTCATGTGAGATGGGAGTTTCCTTCACCAGGCTGGGTTAAAATTAACATTGATGGAGCTGTTAGGAGATATCCTAGTCTTGCTACTTGTGGAGGTATTTTTTGTGGGAGTATGGGAGAATTTATTGGAGCTTTCTCTACGTTCCTTGAAGTTCAGGCTGCTCTGGTTACTGAGTTTTATGGGGTTATACTTGCTATGGAAGAAGCTCAAAAGATGGGGCTTACTAATGCCTGGTTGGAATGTGATTCTGCTTTGGTTTGTGTTGTATTTACTGCTAGGACAAATGTTTCTTGGATGTTTTGGAATCAATGGAATATTTGTCTTAATTACTGTGGGAAAATCAGGTTTAGGGTTACTCATATTTTTCGTTAAGGGGATGTGTGTATTGATAAGTTGGCTAATTTATGATTTATTCATAGAGAATCATTTCATTGGTATAATAGGCTTGCATCTAGTCTGTTCTTAGAATTCTTTATGAATAAGTATAGTTTACCTATGTATCGTTTTGTTAACATATGAGTTTTGGTTTAATCCCTCCATATTTTTTTATTTTCTTTATTTTAATAATATTTTTTCATGTGATGGCAGATGATTGTTGTTACTTAAGGTGTGAGGTTAGTTGAGATGTCAAGTTGCATAGTGATGCCTAACATAAAAGCATTTTTATAAAAAAATTAAGAACATTTATTAAATAAAAATCAAAGCATGCAAGGCAACAATGACATTATTGCAACCATTTTTTTGCATTCGTTGAATAATTGTATAGTGATGATAATAATCTTGTGTCCTACAACAAGTGTTACATAACATCATTGAAGATTTTTGACATAAAGAAAGTGGAGAAACAAGTAACACAGATGGAAACGAATTTGATTTTCAAAAAACTTGAAACTCTCGATGTGCTTAAAAAATTAGGAGCTACCGAGAGGATTGTTGAGGACTTTACACTAATACGAAATAGAGTTTTACTAAAACATGTAAAATGTTTTATTTGTACTAGTGTGAACAAATAATTAAACAAAGACCATGAAATGTTTTGCATCTTGAGATGTAAATTCATATAATCAAGTTCGAACCCCTGTTATTAAGGAGATGGATAGACAAATTTAGAAAAAAATGATAATTATCAAGAACAAACAGTGTAAATTTGAAGCTCATGTTGTATCATCTCATCATCACTAGATATCATCTTAACGGAGTTGAAGCAAATCAAATTGAATTTAGGTAAAACTATAATAGGATGATAAAACTTATGGGGGACACGTGAAATGCTAGCACCAAAGTTTGTAGAAGCATTTACTCTAGAGAATGTTCAAGAGAAAACAATATAAAATCCACACAATCTCGTGTAGATTGTGCTTTTTGTAGCCATACTAATGTTATGGGAAAATTTAATTCTAATTCTAGGTTACACAATAGAATGGTCGAGATTATAATATATGAACCTTTAAAGCCCTTTAAGTGTGTACGAATAATATGGATTCAATGTTAAGACGGTTGAGATGAGGTGCCTTAAGCCAAGAAAATGGAAGAAGTTGGAAGGGCAACAAAAACTATTATTGTTGTTGAAATTAAGGCTTCATCTATTGCTAAGAGAACTTCAAGATTTGTTCCACCATAACCGAGGAAGCCACCTTTTCTCTTGAATATCACTTTCCCTTGACTTTAAGGCTCAAATACATGAGATGTCAAATTGATGAAACAAAATTTCCTATACTAACTATTTTGAAGAACTGAGGAAGCAATAAATGAAGTTCCACACAAAAAAACAAGTCTTTAACATATGCTTTAAATAGAATTGAAATCACAAACAAAAAGTAGCACTACGATGAGGATCTAAGGAAACGGATTCCAAATAATGGGATATAACATCATTTGACGATAAGAAGCTTAATCAAGGTAGAATTTGTGAACATTCTTATTTGATGTAACTAGGTCAACAACAACAAACAATTATCCAACTATATATTTGTCTAGTTAGTATCTGGTGAAGTTTTATTTAGCTTGGTGTTCCAACATCATGGCTAACTAATCGTGCATCAACTTTATTTTCTCCAATAGTGCATACATTTGATTCAAGTAAGTATGATGTTGTTACATTATGTCTTTCGGTGGTTGTATTAACCCTTTTAGTTGTTTCTTTGACAAAATCTTTTAGTCTCAACCAATTGTTATTGCGTTTATCAGTAGTATGACTTAATGTTAACAGTTGTGTAAACAATGACAAATCTATTGACGTTTGATCTGAATTGTTAATAAAAAAATCTTTTACAACTTAATAAATATCAAAATTAGTAATGATGTTAAAGAAATGAAAGTGTTGGAAAACTCTTCACCTAAATGTACATGAACAATCATAAGGTAACATTGAATTTTTATCAAAACCAAATAATTGATGAGTTGATTTATAACCAATAACACAATACCTATATTTTTGTTTTCAATTTTATCAAGTTTTCTTTCATATATCTTTAATTTTCATAAAAATGAAATTTCAATTACTTTTAGTAAATATTTAAATCTATTTACATTTAAATATTTCATCATGAAATCTTATTTTATAAATTTCTTAAATAATTTTTTTCAAATATTATTAGTTAAGTTTATTATTTTATAAACTTCTTCTATAATTTGTGCTCAGATATTAAATGTTCACCATCAAATATTATTTTCAACTATTTATTTATTATAAATAATTTTTTTAAATATTTTAATTTTTAAATAGTAAATAGTTATAATTGTAATATATTTAAATATTTTTAAATAGTACATTTCTAATTAACACTAAATTTATAATTATACTCAATTAAAAAATTAATGATAATTCAATTATAAAATTTAAATAAATTAATTATATATTCACCTTAATTATTGTTAATTTTTTACTCTATAATTTATTTTAACAAAATTTATTTTGTTTCTTAAAAAAATTCAAAATAACGGTTCAGAATTTGATTTCAAATACCGAAGGTTGGCAGCTTTTCCGGTGCAATATATAAACAATTATTTCATAGTAAAAAATTTGATTTAACACAAAAGTATAAAAGCTTAATTTTTAAATTTTTAACAAAATAATTTTTCTTATAATTTTAGTATTTTAGAAAATATAAATAAACTTTCTAATAACTAAATAAAATTAAATCAAAATTTATTATATAAATATTTTAACAAAATTCATTTTATATTTGTTAAAAATTCAAAATACCATGCTGATATTCAGATACTAGTAAACTGATTACTAACAGAATTTTCTGTAAATTTTGCAAACATAAAAAGTTATAGTTTTTAATCAACAACAAAATTACAAAACCTTAATTTACAATTTTTTTAATCTTTTTAAATATAAATAAATTTACTAATGCTTAAAATAATTTCAATTTTTTTTTTTGGAATTATGTTTTGTTTCAAAAAGATGTCAGACCAAAAATTAATTTCCAAAAAAGAAAAATAAATTGTAGTTGGCTTGAATTAAATTGTAGACAGGCTAAACAGGATAACTAACGCGAATGTAACTTTTTATCAAATTAATTATTTTGTTAATATGCTTTTTTTTTCTTTTACGCTATTAAATTTTTTTTAATCCGTGAGTCAAACTTTAGATTTTTTTTACTTGCACTAAAGAAATTATTATAATGTAAATTTTGTTTTTTATTTAATCCAAATTCTATATCTTCAGTTATTACTTATTTATAATAAAGAAAGTATTAAAACAAAATCATTATTAATATTTTTTCTGTTGCCATAATAAATAAATTTATAACATTAATTATATTATAATAATATAACATTTTGTGATGAATCAACATAAAATAATTTACATTCAAAATTCGTTTTTTACTTAAAAACTCACTCATTCAAATATTTTTTCAATAAATATTTAAAAAGTCTAAGATTTAGACTAGTCATCAAAATCAATTTTAAATAATATATATATATATATTTAATCTTGAATTAATTTATAGATTATTCCAAATTTGTTATAGTACCAAACAAATTGAGTTGAAAAAATGTAATAAGAATTGTGGTACAGCAGACAGTCGGCAGCATACCCAAAAAGGCAGTGGATAGGATGGTTCCACGTGTCGCGACACAGTTGGAGACAAAAAGGTTGCGTAGTTGATGGGTAACAAATAAAACGAGAAGTGTTTGGGTTGTGAAAGAAGGACCACCACAAATAAAAATAAATAAAAATGTCAAATTATTTGGAGCCGCAAGATCCTTGTGGGCCCACTCTGCGACTCCCACCATTTTCCACGCTCCCACTCTCCTTCACCAAACTACTACTACGAACTCCATCCGATGGGTCCCACAATCATATTTTTTCACTCCATAATACAATTTTATTATTAGATTGTGAAAAAACACTGCACATTAAGTAGTAGTTTTAGTTCAATGAAATTGAGAAAATTAAGAATAATAAATAACATTGTGATTTAAAAGTGAAAGAAAATGAGAAAGATGAAGGTATTGTGTCCCGATGGGACCGGACAAGGGACGATGAAATGAGTTTAGTGGAAGTTGTGTTGTGTTGGGACAATTGGTGGCTCTCAAATTCTGCACCGCACATAGATACCCACCCTGCCTTCTCTCTCTCTTTCTATCTCTATCTCTTGCTTTCTATCTCCAAGCACTTGGCTGTAGAGACTGAGTCTATGTTATTTGTGGCGGACCATGAACTCCAACACTTCCATTTCTCAGTCATTGACGGCGGCGGCCAGTGATGCGTCGGGGAAGAAGGTCAGAAAGCCTTACACCATAACCAAGTCAAGGGAGAGTTGGACTGAGGAAGAGCACGACAAATTTCTCGAAGCTCTTCAACTGTGAGTCCATTACCTTCTTCCCCTCATAACTTCACTTCCTCTTTTATTCCTTTCATTCAATATCACTGCGTTTGAGGTTGCTATCGTTAATTGAGTTCTTTATTTATTTATTTGAATTTTCCACATTTCCATAGCATTAGGCTAGAGTTCCTAATTAGTTTTGGTCTCTGCTAAAACCCATTTGATGCTGCATGAGTCCTGAAGTGGACTATTCCAACAGAATTCCTGTGATCTGCAAGGACTCTAACGCTCACATTTGGTTATCTTTGTGTTTCTGACGTGAGGTCGCTTGGGAAATGCCTCTGTAGACAAATCTTAATAGAATTGCTACTTCTAACAAATTCTTGGCCATGATTCCGTGCTTTTCATCAGTTTGGAGGTTCTTCTAGCGCTACAAGGTTATATATATATGTGTGCCCTTCTGTGACCTAGTTATTGGATGTTGGTTATTGAGCCTGTGCATTGGATGAATTTGCTAGACTGAATCTATATTCTTCAAAGAGTGATCCAGAACAAATGTTAAGACCTGTAGGTTGAATAAAACCTATAAGAGAAAGGAATGAATGGATAGAGGATGGGGAGACAGAAAAACTGCACAGTTAAGAGTAGTAGATGGGAAGTTTCAAAGTTGGAAACTTGAAGATTAATTTGATGCTTCGATTGTATGGTATAGAAGAATTAGGAGAGGGTAGAAATAAAATGTACTCATCTTCTTCAGTGTAAGCTGTAATTTTGGCTGAAACTGCATTCAGTGTGTTTCTGCTCTATTTCCAATCTTCTCAACTTTACAATTACTTTAAAACAAGTGAAGTGCTCTGCAATCCAGCCATTGATTTGTTGTGGATTATTCAGATTTGACAGGGATTGGAAAAAAATTGAAGATTTTGTAGGTTCAAAAACAGTTATTCAGGTTTGAAGACTGTTTTTCAGCTCTATGTTCATATTTTCTTTTTCATGTCTATATTCTACTGGGCATTATTTGTGACTAACTCATGAATTTTGTTAGATTCGAAGCCATGCTCAGAAATACTTCTTGAAAGTTCAAAAGAATGGGACTGTGGCACACGTGCCTCCTCCCCGTCCTAAGCGCAAAGCTGCTCATCCTTACCCACAAAAAGCATCAAAAAATGGTTTGCTTCCATTTGAGAGTGATATTCTCTGCTCCTAAAGGCACAACATTTAATGCATCCTCCTGACATGCTACTTTCCGGTTTTCTAGTTTTGGTGCCATTGCCAGCTTCCATTGGTTATGCTTCTTCAACAAATATGCTTGCACACGGGTTTGCCGCATGGGATGAAACCTCCTTGCTGATGAATATAGGAGCTAGTAAATCCTTGACCTGTCAGGATGAACCCAACAATCTTTGTGGAAATGAAGGCATGCATATTTCTTTGTTGTTGTTTGTTTGAAGTCGATAGTGTATGTTTGTTATATTAATTGGAACTGTCCATCACTTATTATGTTATATGACGTTACTGATTCAGCTGATATTGGATCAAAGGGGACAACACAGATTACCAACAGCACTCTTAGTGGTGTTAGAAATTCTACTAGATCGCTACCGACTTCTGAGATACCAAAGCAAGGGAAACAAGCTCCAGTTCTTCATGGTAATTTTCTGATATACTGATTTTTTTTGCATTCATTTTCAGACTGAATTTAGTAACGGTTGATCATTTCACATTTGACCATATTTCTCAGGTTTGCCAGATTTTGCTGAAGTTTACAGTTTCATTGGAAGTGTATTTGATCCAGATACAAATGACCATATCCAAAGGCTGAAGGAAATGGATCCTATAAATTTTGAAACTGTAAGTTGAATACTTTATTGGAACTTTATCATCGTTTAATTAGATTATATGATACCCCTCCCCTGCGATAGAATTAATTGCAGTGGTGAAACTTTTCTGTAGAATCAGATAGATATCGATTCACTTAAAAAACAATTTGGCATTATGAAAGACCAAATAACTTACAGGATGCATGATAAACATTTGTTCACCCTCCCTAAGCAGAATTAGGAAATTTGATTAGGCCATTTGAGGTTATATATTTACCATGTGAGCATAAAATGATATAGCCTTTCTGTTTGACTGTACTACTGGAAGTGTCCTGATCCTACTGGCTCAGAATAAAGTCACTAAATCATATTTTTCAAGGGAAGAAGGAATTCTATGATAACATTTTTTACTGATTGAGTGTGTCAAAACATGATTTGAAAGGAAAAAAGACATGATCATATCAAAGTGGACAGAATTGAAATCAACTAAATCATTTTAAATGTCCTCTATTTTGCATCTGTTCATATGAGTTTAGCAGACTAAGAACTTTGTTGCTGGAATTTGTCAGTCTTGAATGTACTCTTGACATTCTGAGACATGTTGAAATTTTCCTTTAAGTTGAAACTTACTATTCATATGCCTTCACCTATTAGCATTGAGGGTGGGTTGGCTTGTGCTTTGGGGAAAAAACCTAAGGATAATGGCCTATGTTTAGGGGCATATTTTTCTTTATATAATTTGGCTAATTGATGCTTGGACAAGAACATCCCTCCAATGTTAGGTTCCAAACCTCCTACAAAGCAATCCAGTAATACTTCTTGAGTAATTCCTTGCACACGATTAGCAAGTGCTGTAAATTGCACATAATAATCTTGAGCAGAGCTAATTTGAGTGAGTAAGTTTTGTTGGAATCCCAAATCATCGACTAGAGATAAGTATATTTCACAGTATATAAGAGGGTGCAAATCTATCTTATTAGCTTATCTTATTAGCTGATTTTGTAAGATTAAATTAGACTTAAAGTCCACTTTTTTACTCGGCTGGAAAGCTCTGTGAAAATTTGATAAAGACTTGACTTTTGTGTTTAAAACTGGAAAAACTGTTTGACCAAATTGACATTTAACGAATTTTTTAATTTGCTACCAACATAATAATCATCATAACATGCAAGCAAGATATTTTTTATATATATTTCATCACTTCTAATAATGCATGGAATGGTATGTCTTTATGAATGAAAATATGAGATACTTATTTCAAGGTCAAAAGGCTAATGAATTTACCTCTCCCAAACATTCTTCCAAGTTCCACTTCTGTCTGCATAAATTCATGAACTCGAATTCCCTCATCTCATCTCTTTTCTGCATGCACCAGAAAAGCATAACTGACCTCCCCCAGCCCAGAAAAAAAGACTCTTTCAAACTTTTATTTTTAAGTTATTGGTTACTGACTTCCGTATATTTGCTGTTCTTTTGCAGGTTTTATTGTTAATGAGAAACCTCACTGTCAACTTGTCTAGCCCTGACTTTGAACCCATCGTAAGTTTCGAATCGATATCAATCCAAAGATGACTACATAGTTTTTCCACATAAGTGCAAAATAAAGTTAATATGTTTTAATATGTAAATGAGTTAATATGTTACTATGGTTCAATGAAGGTAAAATGCCAAATCCAAAGATAATACTTTGACTTTTTATATGTAGGTGCACGTCTCCTTGATGTTTTATCTGTGTGAGAAAATTAAACAAGAGCATGTTAATCCTGCTAGGAGTATAAATGTATAATTAAAACCATTTGTATTTTAACTTAATAGCTTAATCATTTAGGATTCTTGGTTTCTGACATGAAATCTAGAGTTCAATCCTTGTCTTCCCCATTCTTCCGATACAATAGTTCCATTTCACAGAAGGTGGCATTCTTCAAGCTTTAAGCCGAAAATTGAGAGAGGCCATGTTAGAAATATAATATAAAACCATTCAAGTGTCTTTTCCTAATCTTGTTGATGACAAAACCATGCATCTGGGGGTGTCTTAGATATATAATATAAAACCATTCATGTATCTTCACCTAACCAATTGTTGGTTCATGAGAAATCCTTGTTTATGCTTTTGAATTTGAACCTTAATTTTTCTGGATTGTCACATTTTTTGTCATTATTACTACAAAATTGAGTTGCTTATTAGGAGATAGGCCAAAACAGGGAGAAATTCAAAGAGTAGCTTATTCTCACTTTTTCCTTTTCTTTTTGACTAAAAGTGATAGAAAGGGGAAGCACCCCAATATTACTGGGCAAGGCACCAATGGCATGCTGGCCTACCCAGAGGATTACTGCACAGACATAAACGGCAAATAATTTTATCTGTCACAACACAACTACTCAACTAGCCCTTAAATGCAAGGGAATCTTGGAGGCCTCAACATCTTCTCACTTTCTCATTACATGTAATAGGATTTCCATGTTATAGATATAGGCTCTTGTATTAATTTATGATTATCCCCTAATTACTTGAAAAATTAAAGTAGTTTTTAGATTAATAAGTTTGTGTAAATTTTATAGGTGTTTAGTCTGCTAAAACTATGCCAACAAAATCAGGTTTTTATAAAAAAAAAGTACAAACAAACTAAAAGTAATACTCAAATCCTCTCTCTATAAAAATTAGAGTAATATCTTGTGTGTGAGTGTCTTTATTATTTTTTTTAAAAATTGAAAATATCTATCATGTGCATTACATAGACTAAAATATGTGTTTAATAAAATTAATATTTTTAATTATAAATATTTTTATTTGAATATCTTGACTTTCGTACTCAATACTAGTTTTAAGATCTGTACCTAATCCCATATTAGCCCCTTCCACGGGGGTCTAAATACCTTTCTTCATCAAAAGACAAAAAGATGAAGATAATATGAAAATATTTCTTTTTAAAACAAAATTTGCACATGTGGGAAGTGATTGCTCCATGTCAACATAACCAGGGGTGTGGACAAATCTTACATAGCTCAGCACTTGAAGTTTAGGTTTGGCTTATGAGAAAATTGTTCAAGTTTGGTTCATTTATTTGAACGAGTCTTAAAAAAGCTTGAATTTGACTTGTTTAGCTAATTTAAAACTTAATTGTTTTTGTTTTTATGAATATTTTTCTGAAATTACTTTTATTTAATACTAAATGATAATCACATACTGAAATGTGTGCTTAACATGCAGGTACGTGGAATTCAAATATTCTAGATTATTACATTCCCATAAAAGAATTATAACTTTACTGTGAAAGAAAACTTCAAAAACAAAGTTTTAAGTATCTCCATATATAAATTAAAAAACTAGAAAAAAAAAACCTTCATCAATTTAAATAAATGAGTTATTTATGAGTAGCTAATATCGAGCATTATCTTGACCCATTTAAAACTCAATCTCAAATTTATATATTTAATTGAATAAACGAACTTGACCAAACATTTGTTCAGTTGAGCTGGAATTGTTGATGAACAGATCAACTCATTTACATCCCTAATAACAACAACTAAAGAGGTTAAATGAATAATATAACAAGACAACATCAAACTTCACCTCAGTGATGCTTAATCATTGTTACAAGGAATGAACTAGAATGAGAACTTTGTGAGTTTCTGAATATGAAATTTGACTGGTTTTTCATTACCCTTTTGTTCAGAAGAAGGCATTGTCATCAAATGATGTGAATGGAATGGAAGTAGGAGTTGCTGCAGGAATTGATGTGAAGAAGCACACAAATGATCTATCATGTCAAACTGCTTAACCTCTAGCAATTTGTTGATATGGTATATGTCTTTCTTCTTCTCATATTTTCTGAACTTCTCTTTTCCTTTCCATGCATGTTTTTGTTGTAACATGATCTACAGTTAGGTAGGTCAAATTTGGATGGAAGACAGAAGTTTTGGTCGGCCAGAAGTAGGGCATGGGAATATCTTGCACTCGCTACAAAGCCTGTAAATGTAACCATAGTCCTTTGTAACACAGCCAAAAGTAGTACTAGTATGTGTTAGAAAGCTGAGCAGCACAACATATTTTTCTGTGAATTCAAACATCTATAACATTTGTTGTATTGCAGTGGTTTTGTTGCCTTCAAGTAGAGAATTAGGTTTATAAGATATTCTTACTGATACAAATGTGTCAGCAGAAATTAGAAAAAGGGTTACTGTCTAGTATTATTATCAAAGTGGCCTTTCGTTCCAAAAAAATTGTTTGTAAAGTCACACTTTGGCATACTTCATTTTCGTGTTTCAGTCTTTTGCATCCTGCTTTGTTACTTCAATGACTGTCTTCGTTTGATTAGTTTGATATTTTCAATGTAAAGTACGTCTCAATATCTAAAAAATATTATTACTTTGTCAAATCTGCATTTTGTTTCTTTTGAATTAGCAATTTCAATTTAAATGCATGTAATTAATTATATCAAGAAGTTCTTCCAATAGTTTAGCAAATTAAGGATCAAGTAGAAATGACTTAGGTTTAGGTCACAACAGTGTATGTCAAAGAAACTTGTAAACTAACTAAACTAACTTGTAAACTTTTTAATTTAATAACCTTCAAGTTTATAAGTTAGCTTATCAATCACATTCATATTATTACAATGGGCTGGTTGAGTTAAAACTTGAATGCCTTTCTTCTCACCCTGCTTTACTAAGTTCACCCCAACCTTTAAATATTTTTTAAACAATACACCTTCCAATATATATATTCATTGGTGAATGAAAGTATTCTTTGATAGATTATAATTTCAAAACATACAAGTTGAACCTTATCAACATATCTATGTTGTGTTGCTCCATTTCTTCAACATAAGCCATCCACAACAGTTGTTCTTCACTCTCCACTTGACTTTCTACAAAATTTGTCACTCCTTGGGTGGATTCCCACTAAATATGCCCAAGCTAATGGCACACATAACATTTCTCCGTTACTTTGTCAAAGCTTTGTTTGTTTTTTCGATGACATCTACCTCCAAAACTCCTATTTCCTTTTCCTTATCAAACATATTGGTTTCCATGAGTCACCTTCAGAGCATGTTCTTAATGGACAATGTTACTTGAGTTGTCCATGCACAGGCAGACTGCTTTACAGCTCGTCAATTGACAACAACATATTCATATCTTTAGATTCTTCAATTGAACTCGTCAATTAAAATTTGGTATGATTAAAATCTCTCAAATTTTCACCATTTGTTTTCATCTTGTGGTTGACGACAAGAACACAAGCAATTTATTCGTTCACATATAATTCTCCTTGATGTAAGCAATTTCATACTCCTTTCTCATATAATACTCCTTGATGTGAGCATTCTACTCGTGTTGTTCTCTAATATTTCTGCTTTATAAAGTCTCAAATATTCTTTGACGTGTCTTTGTTAATGATCGTCTCCAAAATAGAATTACGTAACTCTCCTTCGTTAAAAAACACCAATGTTGTTAAAATCACTAAGAAGGCTTCTCTGCGTCATGAATATAGAAGGAATTTAAGGTCATATACCAATTAGATTACACAAACAATACAATAACTGCACATATGTCGTAAATTATTACATTATATACGTGTAATCAACAATTTAGTAATACTGGTTAGAAAATTGTCGCCATCAACTAGATTTTTCAATTCATCGATGCATTGTTCTATCATTGTTCCTAGACTTCTTTACACAGATTAATTACGATGCGTCTTTTGTCTTTGTTCATAAATCCAAGATCTACTTGATTTCACGTGCTTTTAGGCTATGATTTGTTTTTCTTCTCCCTGAGAAAATTTAGCTAAATGCAAAATGGGAAAATCCATATGAAAGCATGTTCTTTAACACGAAATACAAGATTGATAAATCAAAAATCATCCAAATTTGATATTAAGGTAGGTTCTTAAACTAGAATAAAAGATCAATAAATGCCCTAAATCGTAAGGGGAAGCCAAAATAGTAATAAGAACTATCAAAATGATGTACTTTAAGCCATGCTCGGCTTTTGTGATATACCAAATAAACCTCAGAAAATGCTTACTTGTGCTTTGATTAGGTTTAGATATGTACAATATAAATGACAAGAAAAAAATTTCAAACACAACAGACAGCATTTAAAGATAAATGCAAAATATTGATCAATTATATAGGAAAGGGCAGGCTCTAGTGAAATTGGTGAACATAACCAAAACATGCATAACCAACCACAAGCTGTCGAAAAGAGAAAACAAAGGTGAAAATATGGCATTCAATACTTTTGGAGCACTGCACTTTAATGATCTCTGAAAATAGATGATAAGAAAATCAACGCATCGGCATCGTCCCTTTCAGGGCCAAGAAGAAAGCAATTAAGGGGATGTGAACTAGCAAAAGGTTATAAAATTAATCAAAAGGTTAAAAAATATTAATTAAAATTCGTCCATCATGTCATGAGATGAAGTTGTATTAGGTGAACTGGCATCCCTCTATATGAACATCACCGGTAAAGTAGTGACGACTTTAATTCACGTCAAACAATAAATTTTATCAACCGTCTTTCCCATGAAACACAACATATAACCAAATTAAGAAAGACATACACAGATTAGTAGAAAAACAGAATATAATCGGCGATTGTAAATAAAAGACAACCAGAATGTGCACTAAAATCCAACAATCAAAATTTCGATCTTGTCTTCATAATTATGATAACCTTAACCCGCAAAACAAAAAAAAAACAAAGATATTTAGTTCGAATAAGCATACAAAACAAAAATCTAATGCCAAAATATAAGTTTACTGTGAAACACCCAACCACTTAGAAAAGTTATCGAATTCTGTATAATCAGAATCTGAGACCATGGTGTGATACCATGCCTTTCCTGCAGCTCTAATTGTAGAAGCCTCCTCCTGAAAAGAAGAACGTAACGTCAACTTCCAACAGGGATCAAAATATGAACAATAATAGAAAAGCTAGTCAAATATAGCAGAGAGAATTTGAAATAGGGATCAAAATATACGCTAGTGACACATACCAGAGTAAAATTGAAACAGGGTTCATAATGTAGAAATACAAAGAACATGGATCCAAGAACGGTATAACAATAACATATATTTCATGAAAAAACAATTGAAAATGAAATACAGAAAAAAGTTCTCTGAATCAAGTGCAGTATGATCTTCTAGGATAAGTACTTAATTAAGCTGTTCAAAAGAAATGGACCATTGAATATAATATATCAAAGTAGACCAAGACACCAACAAATTATCCTAAAGCACACGCAAAATGCGGATGGCAATAAGCATACAAATACTTTCTAGTACAACACCGAATAATGCTAATTTAAAAAACTCTAAAGCTTATACACAGGTAACTTCAAGAAATCCTTGGTCAGTAGTAACTAAGGCTTAGTAATTATAAAGAGAGATCATAGCATAATATCGTAGCAGCTCATTACTAACTAAAAATTATTCAAAAAAACACGACCACATTGGTATATTATTACAAAACGCATAACCCAAATAATCAACTTATATTAACAAATCAAACTGGTTCCAATAACATATAATATGCAACTAACATTGAGGAAAGCCAAATAGGAACAAAGTGCACACAGCATACACAATCGAATTCCATAAAAGATCAATAGTAAGAATTAGCATTTAAACAAACAACTTGCCACTAAAAAATTATTCAAATTAACCAATTAAACCTCAAATCATCAATCTTATTGAAAAATAAAAATCAGCAAACAACAACATAAATCGCAAGATATCACATGTAATAAAAATATATAATTGCGTACCTTAGATACAGTCTTCCTCTTCTTGTCGAGCTTCTCCTTCTTGGCCTTAACACGCTGGGCCTCGGCAAGCAAAGCCATCCTCTTAGCAGTCTTGGCATAGGGATTGAGCTTGAGCATGACATTGAGATTCTTAAGAGGGTTCTTCTTGAGAGTAGCCCGAGTCACGTCCTTCTTGGTGGGTCTTACGACGGACTGAACCTCATCAGAATTAATAATTCTGGAGATGTCTGAGTTGACCATCTTGGACCTGGGAAGCACGTAACCCTTCTTCTTCTCACTGGGCTTATCAAACGAGCCATAAATGGAGTCCAATTTCTCAAAAGCAGACTTAGTCCAAATCACAAACCGCCCAAGGTGACCACCGGGAGCGAGCTTAAGAAGGTTGAGTCTCTCAACATTGGCGACCTCAACACCAGGGACGTTACGGAAAGCTTTAACAGCTTTAGCTCCTTCTGTTCCGTACACGATGAGTGGACCCCTTCGAGAGATGTAGCGGCGGTTGCGCATTTTTCCCTTACCAGGGCGAATGCCGCGGCTGTCTTTTGCTTTCTCAGCGTCAGCGAAAGCACCGATCTGTTTCAGGACTTTGATTGCTTCCTTAGTTTTCTCGACGCCTTCAGCAGAGTCACTGACGACGAGGGGGAGTTCGGGGACGGTCTCGATGCGGTGGCCACGAGCAAGGACGAGGGATGGGACAGCGGAGGCGGCGATGGCAGAGACGACAGCGTATCGCTTCTGGTTGACGTTGATCTTGCGGTGCCAGCGGCGCCAGATCTTGGTCGGGGCAAACATGCGTCCACCACGGCACATGTTGCCGAAGGCTCCCTGTCCGGCGCGGTGAGTTCCTCCACCGGGCACACGAGGGATACGGGAGACGGCGCGACCTGTTCCCCAGGACTCGGCGGATGTCTGGTGTCCGGCGCGGCGGCTGACGGCGTAGGGCTGACGGCTGTTCTTGGAAATGTTGGAGTGGACGAAGTTGACGATGTCGGGGCGGATGGAAGTCTTCATGACATCGGGAATGGGGACGGTGGCGGCGGCGTCGGTTGCCATGTCACCCTCGAGGGACTGGACGGTGACGAGGGGGCGGGCAGCTGCGGCCATTGCGAAATGAGGGAGGGAGAGCTACCTAGGGTTTTTGGATTCGAGTGAGTGACGGATTTTATTTATGAGATCAATATATAGTGCCCTTAGAATTCTTAGGGTTTCCCATGGTTCGGGCCTAATATGTTTGGGCTTTAGTTTCTAAAGTCGTACCTCATCAAAATGAGTGTTTCTTCCTGCACCTCCATATTTTTTTGTCATCCCATATTAAATGTGAAAATATTTTTTATCCATATATAATTTAGAATATATTTTTGAATTTGAAAATGTTCTCCATATTTATGAAATATGGAAACAATTTAAAAAAATTTATTCCAAATTATATAATCCAAAATTTTAATCTTAAATCTGAAAATAACTTTCGGATTATGTAATTCAAAATATATTTAAAAAAATGATATTGTAGAATGCATAATTCGGACGTCTTTTCTGAATTTTAAAGGAACTTATTTTGGATTACATAATTTAGAAATTAATCTCATATCAAAAACGGTTTTTCAGATTATGTAATTCGAAAACTAATCACAAATCTAAAAAAGAATTTCAAATTACATAATTTAGAAGTTAATTATGAGTGTGAAAAAAGTTTTCTTAATTATATATCCGAAATATAAAATAAAATTTTATCTTTTTTATATAAAGACCTTTTTGAAATATAAAATTTATGAGAATGGCACAATAATATATGGTCTCCTTTCCCTTTTATTTCTCTTCACACATCCCATCTTTCTTTTTTAAAAATCCTACTATACCCTCTTTATTTTGTTTGGAAATCAAGAAGACGACAACAAGCCATATAACAAGGAACAACAATTGTATTCGATCTTACTTTGGGCCTGTAAGAACATGTTGTAAGTAATATAACTGAAATTAACAAATAAAATTATAATAACATTAGTTCAAAACACTTTCTCCAAATTCACTACCCAAAATAAAACATACATTGCAAGTCTTTATAAATAGATATTAATTTGTCACTTATTATAGTTCACAATTAAAATTAATTTAAGATTTATAATTTTAAAAATACTTTTTCTATGTTATTCATCCCAGTGATAAATTCCACGGTCCACTATAATTTGAAAAATAAAACTGAGTAACGAGTATACTTAGAGACAATTTTTCTATTTTATTAATTTCAATGACTATTTTGATAAATAATTAAATGGGTTCTACTCCAACTAAAGTGATCCGCCTTAAAATAAACATACATCGTAATAAGCTGAATTATATTTAAATATAACTAATTATAAAGAATTAATTATATTTAATTACTGGGCAACATAAACGTGAAATCTTTTAAAATTATATATTATGATTCTATTAACTTTTTTTAATACAATTTCAATAATTAAATTAATTGATAGTTTATAATTTGAAAGATATTTAGTCATGTTATTTACCTTTGTTTTTGAGAATTTTAATATACTTAAATCTTAAGATACCCTTGTTTTAGAAACAACTCTTGCATAAAAGCATTTCCCTATGTTTCTAATTCCATGAGAAGTTCTAAAGCCAAAGTGAAAAAGGGAAGGGCAATAGAAAAACCACCATGATTCTGTGATCTTTTCGAAAGTTAAAGGGCATGTTCATGCTCTCATCAATTTTTTTATTTTGATTTTAAAATTTATGTTGTGAATGAAAGAAAAAGGTGTGTTGGTGGTGCTTTTGAAAAAGGTGTTCCATTCACAATAGCAAAGTGAGTAAAGATGAGAGAAAGAGAAGTGGTATTCAAATTTTTGTTTCATCCTTCATACCAATCTTCTTCTACCAACCATATCCATCTACGTTTGCTATTCATTTTTTCCAATTATTATTTTTTAAATTACCATTGTTCCCAATCTTCTTAAATTTGCTAATATTCTCTTGTTCCCTAAATGGATTAAGTAAAGAGAATGCATTTAAATTATAATTCATTTTTTACGTCTATGCAACATGGTGCTTTTACTTTTATCTTAATTTTTATAGAGTGATTTGTTTTTATAAAAAAATTAAATGTCTTATAATGATTTGGATACAAAAGTTTAAAATAAATCTTTTTTTTAAGAACTAATTTTATCATTTCAAATTAAAAAAAAATAAAATTTTATCTAAAAAGTTAAAAATTCTATTTTTTTTTCTCTTACACTCACGTGTTCTCTCTTTATTTCCTATTTTTTTACTCATTCAGCATCCAATTCCAAATACACTCATAGGGTTTTTCATTTCAAAGTTCAAATTTCCTTCCTAAAATAAGTGTAACAATTTACATGAAACCAAACCCTACACTTATGCTTTCTTTTGATTAAGGTGATGATTTGAAAGTGTAGATTTTAGAGGAAACTGGGAAAATATAGAGTTGTTTAAATTAAGGTTAATAGAATGAAAAATAAAAAATAAAAATTTATGAAAGTTGGTGAACAATGTGCTAGAAAAATATTTTTTTTTTTTATTTATAATTATTTTAATTATCTTATTATTATTATTTTATAAATTTATCATTAATATTCTTATTTTATTTTATATATTATTATTATTTTATTTTAATAATAATAATTATTTATATTATATAATTAACTATTTTTATTTTATTATGATATAAATATAAATATTAATGAAATAATAATATAACATATAATATATATTTAATATAATAAGTATAAACATATATATAATAAAACATATAATATATTTTAAAAAAACATAAATATAAATTAAAGTTAAAATAAATTTTAAATTAAAACAAAAACTATTATAAAACCTTAATAAATAAATAAATTTTAAAATAAAATTATATTATAATAAATCATTAAAATTTAATTAGTTTATTTAATTTATTAATTTAATATTTTTATTTTATTTATTTAACATAAAACATATATTAACGAAATATTAAATTTATTTTATTTTAATAATTATTTTAATATTTTTATTTTATTATAAATTTAATTATTATATATTTTAAAATAAAATATAATATTTGTTACATTTTATTTAATAATAATAAAGTAATGTCTAACTTGAATGTGATTCTGTCTTGATTTTTGGTACGTTTACTTGCTATGATTAATGTTTCGTTGATGTTTTGTAATCAATTGAATACTTTTCTTAATTATTGTTGGAAAATCATATTTTTCGTGAAGGGGATGGGTGTACTGATAAGTTGGCTAATTTATGATTTGTTCATAGAGAATCATTCACTACAAGAAAATCATGGAATAGAAACTAATTTTATAAACAAAAAATAATTAGTTGATATAGTGACTAAATTATACACCATTTTATAAACTAACAAAAAAAATAGTTTATATTATTGTTAAATAGTTTATAAATTAGTATCTAATTAACTACCAAGATTTTAACTATCAATTATTTAAATTTTAAATTTGGTAGCAAAAACTTTGGTTTCTAATTAGATACCATTTTAGAAACCATTTAACAATAATATAAACTAATTTAAAAACTAAATTTTTTTTTAGTCTCTAAAATAGTATTTAATTTAGTCACTATAGCAATTAATTATTTTTTGTCTTTAAAATTGGTTTTTATTTCTTGATTTTCTTGTAGATATTTCATTGGTATAATAGACTTCCATTCTAGTATGTTCTTAAAATTCTTTATGAATATGTATAGTTTACTTTTGTATCGTTTTTATTAACACATGAGTTTTGCTCTAGTTCCCATATTTTTGTATTTTTATTTTTTTTAATAATAATATATTTTTTTTCATGTGATGACAGATGATTGTTTTTACTTGAGGTGTCAGCGTAGATGAGATGTTAAGTTGAATAGTGATGCCTAACATGAAAACTTTTATAAATTTTGTTTTTGAAAATAAACTTTCCTCAAATTGAGAAGGGAAAATTTGAGAATAAATTCTTTATTGTTTTGTGCAATTTTTCATTAGTTTTTCTAACTTTCAGCCATTTCATTGCTTTATATGTTTTCAGGACATTAATATCATTCATTGTCTATTTAAATAAAAGTCTCTATAGATGATATAAAACTAAAATAAAAATAAGTTTAAACTCAATAAAAAAAAAGTATGTAAACAACTTGTACAAATATTTCATCTACTATCAATAAAACACTTTTGAACAATCTTGAAAATATCAAATCGTAATTAATATATCAAGATTATCACACTTTTACATCTCCAAAACACCAAAGTACAATACATATCAAAATGTTATCTCTATATAAAATTTAAGATTGTGATAAAGTCACATTAAAAAAATGAAATATTTTAACTTAATATACTATAAAGGTTTAACTAATTTTCCTTATCTGACCATTTCAACTAGTCAGACCAAAATCCAACAAGTTATATTATTAAAAAAAAACTCAAATCTAGAGATTTATTTATCCAACAAATTTCATATACAAACACTTACTCATAGGTATACGATTATACAATAATTCCAAAAAAATTGACAAAGAGTAACTAGCTCAATAAAAATATGTATTTTAAATGAGTTTACCCAAACCCATTTTAATTTGTTATACTTTTTCTCATCTTAAACTTAACTTATTTTACTAGTTTTTTTGTTGATCCGTCGACCTCTTGTGATATACTTATATCCAAACAACTAATTAATTTTGAAATTAATAAACAGTAGTAAACAATTTTTTAAGTAGAAGAAAAATAACTTTAGTTAATTACTGTGAGTTTTTATAACAATAAACGTTGTCAAAATTGAATAAGATGAAAAAAATAATTATAAATATGTTTTTTATACATATAATTTTTTATTTTAGTCTTTATAAATACATTACTTCTTTTATTTAGTTTTTAATAATATTGTACGTTGACATGACAATTTTTATGACATTATTATTAAGTTGACGGTTTTGTTAATATATTATATAATGATATTATCAGTCTCATCATTATTTTATTAGTTTTCACATCATGTCTTAGAATGGAAACTTTTTTGACTAAGTTGACAATTATTTTAACATATTATGTGGTGATATTATCCTTATCATCATTATTTTATTAGTTTTCACGTCATGCCTTAGAATGATACCTATTTTTATGATGAAAACAAAGTTGAGTTGATAATTTTGTTAATGTATCATGTAATGATTAAGATTAAAAAATTAAGATGGACACAAATTAAATTAAAAATAATTAAAATATCTCATTTATAGGATAGAAATTTTATTAGGATTGTTTATCTTAATTTTTATATTGATGTGAAATAAATAAAATAAAATTATATGTTTTTTCTGGAATAATTATCAATATCCAACACATTTTGAAGTAAAGTTAGGAGATTGAAAGAAAGAAAATAGAAAAAGTGATATTTTCTCTTTTAATCAATTATCGTAATTAGTATATATATTGTAAAAAAATATGGACGAAGCTCCCAACCCATAACCTAAATCCAACCATGTATGTGAAGATACATTGGTATATAATAAATAAGAATAGAAAAGGTTTATATAATAAAGTATATAAATAGCCACGGTAAAAGATTAATGCTGATTAAATATAAATATGCGAGGTTATTTAAGCTTTTAGACATACAAATTGTTTAAATTATTAAAAGTAAATATAAGTCATAATGGTGGGATCCATTTTAAAATCCAAGAGTATTTTAAAAACACAAGTTAAGGAGACGTGGAAGTAATCTATATTTTTATTATACCATCATACACGTGAAGAATATTAATGAACTTTATCAGAAAAGTTAACTACTACTTTTAATGATTTTTTATTTATAATATTTGAATTTGAAACATTTATATTTCAGTTTTATTATATACACAAATTTCAAAAAAGAAATTGACTTATAATTAACAAAAAAAAAAAAAATATATATATATATATATATATGACAAAGTAACTTTAGATTATATATACAATCTTGTAGAATCCCAAATGTGAGTGTGATACATTAATTAAATGTTTTTCTCTTTGTAATATGCAGGTGCTAAAGATAGATTAGAGAGGATTTTTTTCGCTATATGTAATATTTCTTTGTATAACTTGTATCTAGAAGGAGAATATATAAAGTGAAAAAAGTACATAAAGATTAGACAATTATGATGCTAATTATATGTTAATAATTATATGATCATATAAAAAGTCAGGTATTTATGAGATTGATTTTAATATTCTATTTTTCTTTGAAATAATGATAACCTTTCATGATTTTTTTTTATAAATAATATCAATATTTGTTTTTCACTCTTTTGATGAAATTTCTCTCACTTTATACATCTCATGTTTGAACAGAAATTATGATATGATTGAAACCAAGACATTGTCATGATTTTGATTAATTTTTGTTTGTATTCATATGGTAACATGACTTAGATTGTGATGGCGTACCAACATAATAACTTAATGTAATTAGAATGTAATATTTTAAGGGTTAAATATGTATTTTTATTATATTATAATTTTTTTTTTAATTTATAATTTAGAGAATTTTGTACGTAGCAACCTGAATTGTATTATAACATTTAAGTTAACGAGTAACCATGAAATATTTTAACATTTTAAATTACATTAAAAATTTGTTTGTTATATATAAAAAAAAAAAAAATTGACCATGACTCATTCTAACAATTTTCTTATTACAAGAATATAAGAGGTCTAAAGTTCTAAAATTTAAACTTAAAACAAACAAGTTTAAGAGTATAAAAATAAAAAATATATTTAACTTTTTTTTTAAACCACAATCATCTTTTCTCGATGATAACTCTCAAGGTCTATTTATTTGACATAATTATAAACTTAAGATCATTCATATTTAAGATTATTGGTTAATCTGAAATAGATTTCTCTTGATGCTGATCATTTTGTAATCTGGTTTTTTGAAAGCTAAGCCAATAAAAAAAATGAAGGAAAGTTGGATACACATGCATGCATGCATGTTCTTTACCTTCTGAAGATGCAGTGATTATTGAAAATGAAGCAATGTTGCACAAAGACAGTACCTGCAATTGCCAACCTGGGAGTTTGAAGTTCAATTCTGGAACTTTATGAATTCACCTTTAGCATCTCTTTACAATTCAACCATATCATTTTTTAACAACACCAGATATGTGAACTCAGAAAAGCTGCATGATTCAGAAATTTCACAACCAGTTGAAATAAAATACACATAATAAAGTATAAATAAAGTTAATTAATAAAAGCTGTTTCTTTATAATTTTTAATTAAAACCAACGGTTGTGTATGTGAGGTTTGAGATTTATATGATATTTCAAAAAAATGTTTTTAAAAAGTTTGACATTACATCTTTTATTTTTGATAAAATGTATACTAATTGTATGAAATGATTTTTAACTGTAGTTGAGTCTTGTTTTATGAGAATTATGTAAAATTTATCTGTTGATGAATATTAAAAGTGTACACTACTGTTTTGTCTTTACCTTAAATTTCATATTGGAGGATGGTGATCAATCATTGAAAAGTTTTTTGGACTATCTCATATTCCATTTTGTTAGACATTTTATTTCCCTTCTTCAAAACTCTGATTATTATTTAGTGAGTAACTCTCAGTTTTTTTTGGAAGTATTCGGAAAAGGAAAAAACCTTATATTTCATATGAAATTTATGAGATCTTGAAGCTTAAATTTTTTTATGAGATGCGTATGCACAACACTGCCAATAGTAGGACAAGAGAGAAAAAACAAAGAGCATAACAAATACAATCATCTCTTGTTAATAGGCGTGGGAAATAGACAAATAGAAAAATAAAAGAAGAAAGAAAAGAAGTGAGAAATTTTGTAAGAAGGGGAGAAGACAAGCAAAACAAAATCTCTTGTAAAACATATAAAAGAAAAAAAAGGAATAAAGCTAAAGAGTTAGCTTATTTTAGGAAAAGAAAACAAAAAAGTCAGAAATGTAAGGTTTTAGTTAAATATGTGTAAGTGTAAAAGTGAATTAAAGGATATGAGGTTTTGGTATTTTATTAGTTAAGTTATAAAATTTATAAATAAAAAGTTTAAGGTTTAATTTAGTTTGAAGTCCCTTATAAATTTAAATATTTTTAATTAAATCTTTATTGAGTGCTTTTTTATTTATTTATAAATTATATATTTTTTAATCAAATTTTGATTACGTGACGTGATTATTATCTTGTTTCGTCTTTATTTGTCTCCACTTGTTAAGAAACGTAAAGTTTTGTGTTAATATAAAATGATATTGTGATTAATGTAAGATGACTGGTGACTTTTATTCTTTTCAATTTTGTTAAAGTTGCTCGTAAATCTAATATCATTTTCTCTCATTTAATTTATTTGTTTTGTTTTGTTTTGGTGGTTTATGTTAAAGGATGTTGGGAGATATTTTGAATAAAATGTAACCATCTCATTTCACACTCCCTTACCTTTCTATCTTCCTTTTTTTTTTCTTTCTCCAACTTCTTTATAAGTTTTATTTTTCATATCCCATCTCTTTCAAAAATTGACCGCATCTTACAATTGTTGAGGAACCATGAAACATCTCTGTTATATTATATGTTCAAACAGAATTCCTAGAATTTGACTAGTTTTATTATTTGGATATGAAAATTGGCTTTGAAGATAGATATTACAGGTAAGAGAAGTTGTTTATATTTTTTTTATAGAACCTTAGGATGGATTTTGATGTGAAGGTGACTTCGTCATTAGATTTTGGTTTTTATGTCGGGATTGTAGTTGGTTGAAAATTGTTTAAATATTTTGAACTTGAATATTGTTGAGTTTGAAATAATAAATGATTGCTTTAAAATGTTTGGAATTGGATATTCTTATTGAGAAGTTGATCTAATGATTAAATTAGACATGTTAAGGTATACAATTTTCTATATGATTTAGATAAGTAAAGTTAATTTATACAACTTTCCTTATGTTATTTTACAAGTTTGATGTGAATATATATACATATACATACTTTAAGTTTGAAGGACAAAGGTTGAATTGGAATGACTGAATGATGATGTTTGAACAAATCATGGTTTGGATTGATATTTTGAATTGCTTAGAAATTGTATTGAGAAAGATATTTGAAAATTGGTTTGATTTTGCTGTTGAGATTGATTTTTCTTATATTTTTTTTTGAAGCGAATGTTGGAGTGTTGGAGATCCCACATCGACTAGAGATTAGAGCCTTTCATTGTATATAAGTGGGTGCAAACCTCAATCCTACGAGTCGGTTTTATGGGGTTGAGTTAGGCTTAAAGTCCACTTCGTAATAGCGAAAAAATTTCACTTAAGTGAAAATATAACAAAAATTCAAGCCTAGCTCTCAGGTTATATTTTTGCTAAAGCAAAGAAAATTTCGCTTAAGCAACACAACCCAATTTTTGCTCAAACAAAGAATATGAGTGTTTTGATAAATGAAAAATGAATATAAGTTTTTATATTTGATTGGTTTGTCGTCTTGTTTAAATGAATTATATATTGTATGACGATGTTTACTGAGATTGATAGAATTTGTGAAGGTACATTTGGAATGATGTGTGAATCATTATTTGTTTTGTGTATTAAGTATTAACACATGTATTGTAACATATATCTCATTGTTTTAATGATGGTCTAAGTAACATAGATTGAGATATCAGGTGGTGAGAAGTTAATGGGAAGTTCTTATACATCGTGGTATGGGTAGATGTGTAAACTTAAATTGTAATGAGCTTACATTGATCCATTATTCTTAGGTTCACTTGTAAATTTAAGTTTTGGTTTAGATAAGATGTTAGTATCTGATAAAACATACTTAATATTAATATAAAAGACTTTTATCGATATTTTATTTGTTAAATATTATTTTATATATAGATCCTTGTGTGTTCTTTATGGTTATTGTGTGTTTATGTTGGATTGTTAATAACTTTTTTTTTAATATACATTATCTTATATTAAAAATTTATTCTCATAACTTATACTTTTTATTTGTTGTTTGTGTAGTGACCTACATGAACAATACATGAACAAATAGAGAGACATGTGTAAAAACAACATCTACGAATAATAAAAACTTTATTTTTAACTTTCTTTATATATATAAATTGTTTTCTTAAATTGTATTCTAAAATAACTTTATGTTTTTGAATACCCCGTCTCTTAAATTTACACTACAATGAATTTTTGTTTGGTAATATATAAAAAAAACTTAGACAACGTTATTTTAATCCTTTTAAAACTAAATTTTAACATAATCTCAATTATAAATATACCACAACTATCTTGAAATCACTAAAATGTAATAAACACAATTAATGAACATTTTACTTTAATAATTTGATATTAACTTTATTTTAATAACTGAATAATGATTACCTTGGATGACAAAATTTTAATGTTAGGTCCGAGATTAATCTCTCTTATTTTCTATAATTAAGAAACCAATTTGATCACCTTTTATAAATAGAGTTGCATGGATTGGTAGATTTAACTTGATTGTTCATCATGCAACTTGATTTATTGTCATTAATCACTAACCAGGGCAAACGAAAATAAAGAGCAACAATGATGCAAAATACTATCAGAACTAACCCATCATATTCAGTAACATACAATTATGCATCATAGACCATATATATTAATTAAATTAATGTTGCAAAGTGTTATGTAACATCACGAAATATTATGTAAAATGATTTAAAGATAAGGCCAATTAAATCAATGTTGTAAAGTTCAAGCCGAACTTATGGTATAATTACTTTTTATACACTTTCTTTCTCTTAAGAATTTTTTTTTTCTTTAACAACATAATAATTCTTAATAACCAAACATCCGTTTTGTGAACAAAATAATTATATAAGATCTTCCACGTTTTTATTATATCAAAATTAATTATTTAAAATAAAAAATGTAATTAACAATAGGAATACCACAAAACCTATTTAATATTTTTTTAGAATTGCACTATTAAAGAATAAAATGACTTAAATTTTAGAGAAAAAAATAATAATATATCTTTGTAAAACTCATAAAAAGTATTTTTTAACAATTGCAGTAAGTATAATGAATACGGGTAAATTTCTTAGAACATATTTCTATAAACTTTGACTGTTAAATGGATAAAAATTAAACCATGTTATGTTATGTATTTTCAGGATATTGTATAATTGTCAAATATATATTTTTTCTGAATGATATTATTTTTTAATTTTGTTCCACCAAATGTATGTTTGGTTACTAAAAATTATAACGTTGTTAAAGAAAAATGGTTATAGTGGTAACTTTATGTGGGCCCTCACAAGACCCTCTGTCGTCTAGTCATAGGTCACAGGTCACAGGTCCCACTTTCCGTAGGTTCTGAAACTTCTATCTCCTCGCACATGCAGAATCTGAACTTCTCACTTTACTGCTCCAATATTTTTATTTATTCATTATTCCTGTTATTCCCACTTGAATTTAATGTTAACAGAGTTTTATCTGATCTTGGTTTCATATTTTGTATACTCTTTAAAAGAATAGCAAAATATGGTGGCAGGTATATATTTGTTGTTTCAGCATCTGGCTTGGTTTATTTTTCAGTGAGGCAAACAAACTCAAGCTTCTATTTTGGTATCCTTTGAGGTCGCTTTCTCAGTTGAATTTGCTTCATCCATTTATTGTTTATGGTGTTGTACTCTCTTTAGAAACCTTCTTGGAGAAGAAATGGAGAATAGGGTACCCTTCTTCATCTTCCTGTCCTCTTTCTCACTCACGCTGCTACTTCTCTTGCAACTTTCTTCTGCTCAGATGCCAGGTACCCTCTTCTCTGCTTTTGCTTATTTCAGACTTCCTTCTCTACCCTTCCATTCGTTTCCACAAAGATAAAGTCTTTTTCTGCTCTAGCACCGGTTTCTGCAATAAAATGAAAAGAGTGTCCTTGGTTCTTTTGACACTTTTTTTCCCTGTTTTTTCTCTTAATGTTTACTTCTTGTGCCCTTTAGTCCTTTGCTGCTCTTTGCTTTGGATGGCGACCTCAAATTTGAGAACTGTTTTGGCAGTTCACCTGCCTTTCAGTTCTAAAACTAAATCTTTTTTAGTGCAACGATTTCGCATGGATATAATGTTGCATAATCAAATACATAAACTGAGTAATGGGAGGAAGTGATCTACTTCTAACGGTTTTGAGTAATGTGTTTTATAGTTTTACTTGGATGGCTCTTGCTGCCACTAATTATGGGTCATATATGGCCCTTCCTTACAATTTTCAATATTCGAGTGTGTTTTTCCTTAATCCTTTGTTTTTGGTGCAATGGTGCATGTTGAGTTCCGTAAATCTTGTTTCTAGCGGTGTTACAATAGTAGCTGACAAGATGTGCGTAGTTTAATTAACAGTGATTAAATGGACACTGTGTTGTCAATCAGTGATTAATCATCAGTTAACATAAGCAATTCTTCGAGATTGAAGATTGTTTGGTTCTTGGAACCTGTTGTGGTTGTGCAGATCATAGGATTGTTATTATCTATTTTTATGAGATGGATCTTTATATAATTGCTATCATTATTTTGCAAACTTCTCTTCAACTTTCACTGTGTGATTAGATTTTTCATTTATCTCAATTCTTAATTGACTATTGTCTGATATTAACTTGATTTGATTTCCTGAGTAAAATTTGGATACTAGATCTAAAATTGACCGTGCACCTAATTCAATTCACCTATGCTGTTATTTGGTGACAAAATATATCATGTTTTGCAGGTTTTGTAAGTTTGGACTGTGGTGGTAAAGAAAATTTCACTGACAAAATTGGTCTTACATGGACCCCTGATGAACTTAGGTACGGAGAAATAAGCATTATATCAGTTGCAAATGAGACACGGAAGCAATACACAACACTACGGCATTTCCCTGCTGATTCTAGAAAATACTGCTACTCACTTGATGTTGTCAGTAGGACAAGGTACTTACTGAGGGCGTCGTTCTTGTATGGGAACTTTGATGCAAACAATGTTTATCCAAAATTTGACATTTTTATTGGTGCTACTCATTGGTCGACTATAGTTATATCTGATGCCAACACTATAGAAATGAGAGAGCTCATATTTCTGGCTTTAAGTCCTACAGTTAGTGTATGTTTATCAAATGCAACAACTGGAAAGCCATTCATATCAACGCTTGAACTCCGGCAATTCAATGGTTCAGTTTATTATACATACACTGAGGAACACTTTTACCTCAGTGTCTCCGCAAGGATAAATTTTGGCGCAGATAGTGATGCCCCAATCAGGTATTAGGTCAACTCTGTCTGTTGCATAGGTTGCTCTAATTAATCTTCTAAAGACTCATTTTCTTAAGTATATCAAAACATGTACGTAGTATTTTGAAGTCAGTCATTTGAAATCAGATAATGTTTCCAAGAACTCCTGAATCTGCAAGGAAACCTTTTCATTTGGCAAACTATGATACTTTAGGGCGTGTGCATGTGTTAGTATACACAGACAAACACATGCATTCGGACATCTTTTGCATATATTTTACTGTTGTTTTCACTAGATAAATCACAAATATTAGAATTTTGTAACTGCCTTTGTAGGAAACAGCTACTTCACACATAGATTATATCTCTAATGGTATTATGTTTACTGGATGGTTAGTGTTGGCTCTTGTGGTTTTGAAGAAGTCTCTTTTCATTCATTGTGTGTATTTCTGCCATATCAGGTATCCTGATGACCCATTTGATAGAATTTGGGAGTCAGATTCTATCAAGAAAGCAAACTATCTTGTTGATGTTGCTGCCGGAACTAGGAAAATTTCTACCAACAAATCAATTGAAGTTAGCACTGATGAAATGCCACCAATGAAAGTAATGCAGACTGCTGTAGTGGGCACAAACGGATCTCTAACTTACAGGTTGAACTTGGATGGTTTTCCTGGTTTTGCATGGGCAGTCACCTATTTCGCTGAGATTGAAGACTTGGCTGAAAATGAATCCAGGAAATTCAGGCTAGTACTTCCTGGTAATGCGGAAATTAGTAAGCCTGTGGTAAATATTGAAGAAAATGCTCCAGGAAAATATCGCCTTTATGAACCAGGATATACGAATTTATCCTTACCCTTTGTTTTGTCCTTTAAATTTGCCAAAACATCTGATTCTGCCAGGGGCCCTCTTCTAAATGCCATGGAGATTAATGAGTATTTAGAGAAAAATGACGGCTCTCCTGATGGTAAGTCCGTACTACATGATATGTTGTTTGTTTAACTTGAGACCGTCGTGTAAGTGTGTATATTGCAATGCTAAATGTTATGTAAGTTAAAACCTCTTTGAAAAGCATCCTAATATATTTTCTGTGCTTGATTTGATGGTTTGCTCTTTGCAGGAGAAGTTATATCTGGTGTACTTTCACACTACTCCTCAGAAGAATGGGCACAAGAAGGTGGTGACCCATGTCTACCTGTACCATGGTCATGGGTCCGCTGTAGCTCAGATCAACAGCCAAAAGTAGTTTCAATGTAATAGTCTATATGTTTCAAGGTTTATATAGAAAAAGAAAAAGAACAGAAAAAGAGAAGGAAAGAAAAACCAGCTAGCTTTTGCTAATGAGTGCTTAAAAACTGTAACTAGAGAAAAACCAGCTAGCTTTTTCTAATGAGTGCTTAATAACAGTTGCTTTCTATTGGTGGTGATGGCAGTTTGTTGTCCAGTAAAAACTTGACGGGCAATATTCCTCTGGACATAACCAAACTGACTGGTCTGGTTGAACTGTAAGTTCTGTATTGTTTTCTTATTTTGCTTCAAATCTTTCAAACTTGTGGCTGGTGGCACAGTGATTTGATTCATGGTGCAGATGGCTTGATGGTAATATGTTGACTGGCCCAATACCAGATTTCACAGGATGCATGGACTTAAAGATCATGTAATGGCCGATAAGTTCTTCCTATATTAATTATTTTTCTTTGTAGTTTTTTAACTAAACCAGAACCTCTTCCTCTTGCAGTCATCTTGAGAACAATCAGTTGACAGGTGCGCTCCCAACCTCTTTGGTGAACCTTCCAAACTTGAGGGAATTGTAAGCAATCTTGAACTTAGTATCAGTTATTCGATCAAATTGGAAACTAGATATACTTTTGGTAAATCCAAATATCACTTACGAGCTTAGCAACAGTCACTGCAATAATACTATGCAGCACTTATAATACTCGGTTTATTTTGACACAATTTTTGTGACACTTGTAATTGTTGTAGGTATGTCCAAAATAATATGTTATTCGGAACTGTACCATCGGATCTTCTGAAGAAAGTTTCTTTTTTAAAGTGAGTACCTTGCTTATTTGAACTTAAATATTATGGCAGCATTACACTTGCAGAAGTGGAGGAAATTATTGGCATGTTGCATCTAGGAGAACTAGTGAAATATATACTCAAGATTTGGTGAATGCCTTTGCTCTGTTCAATTCAATTATTTTTTTCTGGATTTTAATCTTTGGAAATGGCTTGTCTATTATGCTAGTGTCTGTTACACCGAAATAAAATGTTTACTTTATAGCAAGAGGAACCAACATTTTTGGTGTTATCATTTAAAGTAGAAAGCTAATTTTGTAGAAAAGTAAGATATTTAACTTTTTTTTTTGTTTGGATTTTGTCTATAGTAATTGTATCTTCTACAACAATGTTGCAGTGCTCCCCTTTCCCAGATTCCTTTTGTTCTTTCTTTACATGCTTATCCTCCCCTCTCTTTTAGATGTTTTTGCTTAATCTTTCGGTTTCTGAATTCTGATCATGTAGCTTTGATTGATTAAATAAATGTAGTATGTGTCGGCTAATATGACAGTCCTTCAGTATATCTTAAATTCTGGAATTTTTCCTTGAAATGCTAATACTTCCAAGTGATCAGTATATTTGTTCTAGGTTCCTTCTTATCCCTTTTGTCCAGATTTTCTAATGCACTCATTACCATTTTCACATTATGACCACTACTTTTACTTTGCTCCTCAACAGCTACTCTGGAAACACTAATCTTCGGAAAGATAGCAGAAAAAAGACCCCCTTGTATGTGATTATTGGTTCAACAGTTGGGGCTGCTGTTCTGCTTTTGGCCACTATTATATCATGCTTGTTTAAGCATAATAAAGGAAAAGGCAGATATTTCGAACAAAGTAGGACTCTGAATCAAAATTATATACCATTTACCATTTATTTCTGAGATTTTTCAGATGGCAGAATGTGATATTTGTTTACACTGTTTATAGAGAGCCTTGTTTCCCACCCTTCTCAAAGTATGGATTCAACTAAAAGCATTGGTCCTGCAGAAGCTGCACACTGCTACAGCTTATCTGAAATTGAAAAATCTACAAATAATTTTGCCAAAAAAATTGGTTCTGGTGGTTTTGGAGTTGTTTACTATGGAAAACTGAATGATGGAAAAGAGATAGCAGTTAAAGTTCTAAACAGTAATTCCTACCAGGGCAAGCGAGAGTTCTCCAATGAGGTAACCTGCACTTCATAAACCACTTCGATAATCAAACATTGCAGACATCTCAGCTTAATTGACTTAGTTAAATTTTCATATCTTGATCTATAGTATATTTCTTTGTTCATCTTGTTTGCTTTTGTCTCCCTCCTGATTTGGTTTCGAAGAAATACAATTTCAACATTCTTACTAAACTCTGTTGGCATTGAATAGATATTCATATCCTAGTTATGTTTTTGTTTGATCCAGGTGACTCTTCTCTCAAGAATACATCATAGAAACTTGGTACAGCTTCTTGGCTATTGTCGAGAAGAAGGAAATAGCATGCTTATTTATGAGTTCATGCATAATGGAACTCTCAAGGAACATCTGTACGGTATGTAAGCCTACATGATTTGAATGAAGAAATCTGAAATCCATATACTCAACCATTCCTAATTTCCTGTAGCCCCATTAACACACGGACGGAGTATCGATTGGAAGAAGCGCCTAGAGATTGCAGAAGACGCTGCAAAAGGTTTATAGTACATCACTTATGTATATGGTTTAAGATGAATGCACTAGTACTTTTTTCCTCCAATTTTCTGATGGAATGGCCCTTCCCCCTGACTATAGATCACATTGTTATTAATTGTGTTATCTCATGCTTGTTCAGGGATTGAGTATCTTCACACAGGCTGTGTTCCTGCAGTCATCCACAGAGACTTAAAAAGCAGCAACATTCTTCTTGACCGACACATGAAAGCCAAGGTTTCAGATTTTGGTCTTTCAAAACTTGCTGTGGATGGGGCCTCCCATGTTTCTAGCATAGTTCGAGGGACAGTAGGATATTTGGATCCTGAGTAAGGCCTTCACTATTTTCCATGAATTTGGTGTCTATTCTTTGTTGGGTGCCTACCTCTGATTAACCACAAAGTTTATCATTGTAACCTTCTACAGGTACTATATTTCTCAGCAGCTTACGGACAAGAGTGATATTTATAGTTTTGGAGTAATTCTTCTTGAACTCATATCCGGTCAAGAAGCAATATCTAATGACAGCTTTGGTGCTAATTGCCGAAACATAGTCCAGTGGGTGAGTTTTAATTTCCCAGCAAAACATAGAATTTTGAAGCATAAATATAGCATGAGTTGATTTATATACAATATAAAAGAGTAGAATTTGACTGTTTTACTACATTATGTTCATCAATCAATACTTTCATGTGAAATAGATTTGAAGAACTTGTATGTAGTATTGAGTTACATTTATCTAAAGTATATTGTTTAACAGGCAAAATTACACATTGAGAGTGGAGACATACAAGGTATTATTGATCCTGTGCTACAGAAGAAGTATGACCTGCAATCAATGTGGAAAATAGCAGAGAAAGCATTGATGTGTGTTCAGCCACATGGACACATGAGGCCATCAATTTCAGAAGTTGTGAAGGAGATACAAGATGCAATTGCCATTGAGAGAGGAGCCGAAGGAAATTCAGATGAGCCAAGAAACTCGGTTCATTCTTCAGTCAACATGGATATGGCTGCTCCTGAGAGCTTCCTTTCAGTTGATGATTCCATTGCCCAACAACAACCTACTGCACGATAGAGTAAACATAAATATACACATGCACCATTTTTTTCTATTTTTTAAATTTTGGCATAGCCATCAAGATTGAATTTCTCCTAGATCTAGGTTTGAAAAATTGTATGGCAAATCTACAGTGTGCTTCGACCTGCACATTAGTGATTGTGTGGGGAATATTGATTTTTTTACGATGAAGTTTAAACGTTAGCCACTATTTAGAAAAATCCAAATTTCATATCGATTAAAAATAAATTACAAATATATAGAAATATTTTCAAGTTACCACATTATCAATGATATTAAATGATTACAAGTCAGTAGTTGAAAATAGGCAAATATCAATGTTATTTGGTATATATATTTAAGTGATTCAAAGTAAATAATTAAAATATTGGATGAATGTTATAAATAACTAAAATATTGGATCAAAGTTATTAGAAATTAAATTATCATATCAAATTTAATTTATGTATATAATTAATTCATTCAAAGTAAATGAATAAAACATATTTGGTACATTCAACTAAGTAGTTCAAAGTATACAACTAAGCATCATATCAGAGACGGTTAAATTATTAGATCAATGTTATTCAATGTATATAACTAAGTTGTTCAAAGTAAACAACTAAAAGATTGCATAAAAGTTATTAGTTGGGAAAAGTTACTAAATCATGATATCAAAATTATTGTGCGTAGAGAGTTAGTATACAATTAAGCATCATATCAAAGGTACTTATGTACAACTAAAATCGTTTAAAGTAAATGATTAAACATCGAATTAAAGATATTAGATATATTCAACTAAAGTTCAGTGAAAATAAACTACTAAACTTCAAATCAGAGATATTTGTTTAGACTAATGACTGAAAAAAAGTAAATTGATCAAAAGTAATAAGATACAACAAAAATGTTAGACCAAAAGAATCCATTCAACATAAAAAAAATTAACTAGATAAGATTGATCTATAATTTATTAATATAATAAAATTCATTCATCATCAATTCAGTTACGTAATCACATTTATAGATTTTAAGTTTGGTGGACTTATATACCCATCTTACCTAAGATATTCAGAAATATAATCATAATTAAATTGCAAAATATTTAACTATATTTAAATAACTCAATTATATCCAAATAACTCAAATAAAAATTGATAATTATCTATGATTAATATTCATAACTAGCAACTAAACGAATACTAAACTATTGTTTAAGTAGTTATAGAAAATAATTATATTTCTAGGGATTCGAAAACTTATAAATAGCTAATAATATCATAGGTGAGTGTCCCCACTCAATATTTTGAATCAATATCCATATAGTTAAAAATGTAGTTTAAAAAATGTCTTTATCTTGGTGATGAGCTTGGTTGGTGTGCATATCCGATAATATCATACTCAATTTTGAAGATATTATATTCTTCTTACTTTAAAAGAGAAACACTTCCTTCCCATTAATATACTTTAACCATATTTCTCAGTGAATAATATACTTTATACATAATATTGAGTGACACAAAAATAAAAATAAAAAATATATTAAAGAGAAGGAGATGATAATGTAATAATATTACAAGAATTATTTTAGTGATTTATTGGGAAGTATAAAAGGAGTGGGAGAAGCGGAAGGAAGGAGAAAGAAAAACGAACGGTGGCGATAGAAAGGCAGAGTCTGATCTCCATCGTCTCCTGACTCCTCTCTTTTCCAGCGTCCATTTCCCGCGCCAATAACAAATCACATCACATCACTCAGGTACCAACACCTCACCACCACTTCTCCTTCTTTTCTTTTCCTTTACTTTTTTTTATTTTCTTCTCTCTCTCCTATTATCCCTCTCTAGGGTTTTCCCTTCCTCCAATTTCACCATGTTTTTCCACCGCCTCCGGTTAGGGTTCCGCCGACCATGGCCGATGCTCCCGCGAGTCCAGGCGGCGGAGGTAGCCACGAGAGCGGCGAGCACAGTCCCCGCTCCAATTTCCGCGAGCAGGACCGCTTCCTCCCCATCGCCAACATCAGCCGCATCATGAAGAAAGCGCTTCCCGCCAACGGCAAAATCGCCAAGGACGCCAAGGAAACCGTGCAAGAATGTGTATCCGAGTTCATCAGCTTCATCACCAGCGAGTACGCTGCTTCTAAATATCTCACTCGCGCTTTCTTTTTTGTTATTTCAATTGAATGACTGAATCGAGCTAATGTTTCTCAGAGCTAGCGATAAGTGCCAGAGAGAGAAGAGAAAGACCATTAACGGCGACGATTTACTTTGGGCTATGGCCACTTTAGGTTTCGAGGAGTATGTTGATCCGCTTAAGATTTACCTCGCCTCTTACAGAGAGGTAATTTTAGTTTGCATTTATTTACTTGTGTTTACTTTTTTGTTTTCAATTAGTCTCCGCCGACAAGCCTGTAATATGTAAACACTGCTTTTCACTGATTTTTTTTATTTTTATTTTTTGTGGTTTCGCGTGGGCGGATTCTGAATGCTGCAGATTGAGGTAATTTTAATCTTTGATAAATAGTTATTACGCTGTGTCATTTTCTTTTCCATTTTGTGTGTTTGTACACATTATGTTTTTTTTATTTATAAGGTTTTTTTTTGAGCCAGGGTGATTCAAAGGGTTCGGCCAAGGGTGGAGAGACATCTTCTAAGAGAGATGTTTATCCCAATCCTAATGTCCAGGTGGAGAATGTAAATACATGCGCTCCTACTACTCGTTGTGTTGCTGGAAATATTCTTTGAATACTTAATGACATTGGCATCTAATGTTGCATTGTTTTGTTGTGGAATTGACAGCTTGCCCATCAAGGTTCTTTCTCACAAGGTGTTAACTACACGAATTCTCAGGTAATTGATTACTCTCTCTGATTCAATGTATGCTGTTTTTCCTGAGCTTGAGGCGTAGCATTGATAAATGAGGATGCTGATATTTCTGTTTAATCTGATATGAGTGGAATGTTAGTATGAGATGTTGATGCTTCATTCACAAGAAATACTATTTCTATTCTGTTTTCCTCCTGAAAGCTTTGTTACTTGGAGCTCAATTTATTAAGTTTCTCGTTATGTTGGCTCTAGTACCATTTTTTATATGTTATTTGGAAATTTGAAGACTTGTAGCTAAAGAGGGATCCCTCTTAATGGTTGATAACTTGATTATGAATTTGTTACATTTGGTCGTTAGGAAATATACACGCGCTCATCGAAGTCTCTGATGAAATATTTCATGACTGACCAGTTGGTGTTCTGTTCAATTATCTATCTCTCCTTTTTTGACTCTTTGAGCCTTTTGATTTATGGGTTGTTCAATTCAATATGTGGCCTATCTTAGAATGTTCTTTTTTTGCTAAAAACATGACAATGTAAACTTTTGGACGTTGGAAACTACTAAACAAGTCTTGTTAGAATTTTCCCATCTTTAAGAAATTGTACACCTGCTAATTATTGAATACATTAAAGCTGCTAGGGCCCCTGTAGTATTTGAATTTTTGTTTGCAATTTTTGCATTGGGGTTGAATTAGGTCTTTTGGGGTCTTGTATTGTTGATAGGGTGGTCGTTTCTTTAGTGATTTCCGATCCCAAGTGTGATCAATTTCCGACCCGAAGGTTTGTGGGGTGGTAGTTTCACTTGGCTTTCTTTAATAAATCACGTACATCTTTTCCAAGGTAGTGCTGAAACATTGTGCAGTTTACCTTGGTTATTCCTTAATAAATGTAGTGCATGGCAAAATTATGCCCTAATTTTAAAAAATTCTGGGGGTGAATGATGGGTATAGATGAAATATCTTTAACTAAGTTACAAGGTTACCTTTTCTCCCTAGAAGTGAGATATATGAGAATGGCTACCTTGTAGCAACGATTTAAACTGAATTTTGAAACTATATTTGGATTTCTAAGTTAAATGATCCTTCCTTGTCTTCAGAGAATCATGGGAAATCATTTTGTATCTGTTGGAAATTACAAATTACACTGGTCTTTTTCCCTTTTATCATTGTGTTCGACACCATTTTTTCCTTAAGTACTCTAGCCTCTAGGACCATTTTATCATTACTCTTTGCATGAATTTTATTAACTAATATTTAAGGTCAAAGCAGGAATGTCCAGTTCTTGAAATAAAAAAACTGAAGGCAAGTTTTGTGCAATTAATAAAGCGTTAATCGGGACATTATATGGATGATTTTTCTCTGGTTTATAAGTTATATATTAGTTTGTGGAATGTTAGCTCAAGCAACATGTTTATGGTATTGAATTCTCTCTCTTGTAATTTTCAGCCCCAGGGTCCACATATGATAGTTCCGATGCAAGGCCAAGAGTAGACCTTGATCCTCCTCAAACATGTGCGATCTGAATGTCGGTGAAGCTTTATATGTACCCCTTGGCATATTGAATGCATTGTCTTATCTCGATAATGACATAAGGGGATGTTGGTTCTTGAGACCAGATAATATTTATTAAGGCTTGCATTTATCTTTGGAAAAGAATCATTATTCATAAGTTCTATTGTAAATTATGGATCAGTCCTTGTTTTATTCCATCAACAAGCGCCCTCGCAAAAACTGAAGATTTTATGTAACTGATTGGAAGCATAAATTGGTACATTCTTTCCCTTTTTCTTTTATCCATCCGATGAAGATGCTTAAAACCCTTAGTAGTAGATTTAATCGGATCATGATTTAGCTGAGCTTTAGTTTCTCCTATCAATTTACCTGAAACGTATATTTTCACTGACCAAGGAGTTCTGTGAGTTGGACAAAAAATGATTGTGTTAAATCCAAGTTCGAATAATTCTTGAACTGTCCGAGTTTTGATGTTTGGTGGAATTAGTTTTCAGATTTTATTAATCTTTTCGACGGACTACTGTAATTTTTCTCCTGCTTTTAGCAAGTAAATCAAATTAAGTCATTATGCAATGTAGAATACTCAAGGTTTTTTTTTTTAAAAAAAACCATTTTGATAGGTTGCATATAAAATTAGGAAGAATATGGACAAAAACAAGAAATTACATTAAAATGTAAGGTGGGATTATTGTGAAATTGACAGAGAGAAAAAAGCGGTCGAGATGTTTTTGATAATAAATAAACATGTTCCGTAGTTTCTTAGTGGATTTTAAGAGAGTAATTTACTTTTTAGAAAAATTATAATGTTTTATAGTAAAATATGATATTTTGTTAAGAAATTTTGGAAGAGATTCAAATTCTGAAATTTTAATAGAATAATTGGATTATTTAAAATTAACTAATTTTAACTTCACCTAAAAACATTACGAATTTAAAATTTTGCATTCTCGAATTTATATTTTAGTTTTTTATCATTAGATTATCCTAGGTCTATGTTCATTTGGTTAGATTGTTTGAGTTTGGGTGAACTTGACTTTATTTGAAATCGATTCAATTTAGTTTGACACGAATGTTTTGATATAAAAGGTTTATTTCGAGTTAGTTAAATTTAACTCAATTTGTTTTGGTCTTACTTGGGTCTAATTTGATTTGGATCTGACTCTAATTGAATTTGATTAAACTTGACTTAACATAAGTTGAAAGTGATTCAATCTTGACTTGATTTGATTTGGATCTAATTGATTTGACTCGCCTTATCCAACTTGGTTTGACTTGGGTTTAGATAGACTCGACTCAATCAGGTATGAACCAACTTGTCTCGACCTGGACTCAACTTGACTTAGTCTTGATCAAGTTATGTCGATTTAATCTTGATAGGATTTGGACTCACTTGAGTTTAGCCCAACTCAACTGAATGTGAGTTAATTCTGACTTTGATGAATAAAAACTTGTCTTGATTTTGCTTGACTTGACTCGGCTTGACTTAGGTCTAGGGGTATTTAACTTGATTTAGATCGAACCTACTCAGCTTAACCTGAGTTTAGAGTGATTCAAATAAACTTGATTTGACTCTAACCCTACTAACTCGACTTGATCTTGCATAAGTGTAATTTGGTGTTATCTTACTTAGATATGATAAATCTAATATTTAGATATGATGAGTTAATAATATATATTTGATTAACCTATATGGAACAAGTTTTACAAATAATATTTTTTTTTGAATAATTTTGAAAAAAAATAACATTAATCAAGATTTAACACAGAAGATTTAGTATTGATATTTTAAATTTTTAACAGTTATTTAATATTTAAATAGTTTTTAAATTTGAAATAATTGAAATAGTTTATCAATATTCTTTTTACTATATTTGAATTACGTTATTGAAACAAAATAATTTAAAATAAAATTCATTCAAATTTAATATATCTGAATATCTTATAAACTACGAAATTTCTTACCAAACACGAAATTAAGGTTACTAAATCGAATTATCTTTCAACACTAGCTCAGGCTCCTAGCTCGTGCCCCACCAGCTCGCAAGGTCGCCACCACCATTTATATGACCAAAGAAATAATTTTCCATCCGAAAAGGTACCATATTTATTAATTATTATTTTAATATTTATCTTATTCTATAGAAATTATAGGTTATATTAACGATGATAAATTTTATTACTTAGTAGTTGGAGTTAGGTTATTAGTCTAAGTTTATTCACAGGTTAAATTTGATTAAATTTAGTTTTATTTAAGTTTAGTTTAGTTTTAGATTTTTTTTATTAAATTTAGAGATTAAATTCGGATAGATTTAATTATAGGTTAATTATTTTTAGTTTAACCAATAGTATATTCAGTTAAGTTTTATTACTTAGAATGACAACTTGGTTATGTTATTTTGTCCAATCTTTAATTATTATTTTTAATTAGAATAACAGTCTAGGATGTTATTTAGTTGTGTATATATGTTAGAAATTATAGGTTAAAAATTTGTATATGCATTTTTTAAAATTTTTTTGGATCTGTTTGTGATATGTTGAATGTATTAATATTGAATTCAAGAAGAGAGATTAATAACAATAATTATATTTAATGTTGAATTATTCGGTTTGATAATTTGAAAAAATAAAATATTTTCTATATTTTATTAGTACATATATTTATTTTAATTAAATTGTATATATTTCATGAAATTTTGGTTAATTACATGTTATTCTTTTTGTTGCATATTTGACTGGTTTTATGTTATTACTTTCATTTCATATTTCGTGTTACTTAAATATTAATATGAAATGCTGTTTCGTTATGAATGTATACAATATTTTAGATAATAAATTCACTTTGTCATCACATAGTGTGTGTTGGATTTCACTACAATTATTGTAGTGATGTTTATGTTTATAAACATAAAGATACTTAGTTAAAATTGATATATTAGTGCAATAATCAACAAATTAACTTTGAGTATAACAACAATATTATGCACTGGATGTAGATAATAGCTTGTGTGAGTATTCAAAATTATTAACAAACTTCAATTTTTTATCTAATAACCCATTTTGGTTTTAATATTTATTATAATAGAAAAATAATATCAATTGTGTATGTTGCAACCTTTTTTCAATGTGGAATCATTTAGACACATCAATAGAAAAAAATCTTCATGAGCGAGAAAATAATTTTTACACATTAGAAATTAGTAGTAGTTTAGATATCTTTTAAGGTTTTTAGTTAATTTTAGATGAATATACATTTTGTTATGTGATGTAGTATGAGGCTTTTCACTTTCACACAAAAAATATCTATTTATTATGACAAACCAATGTGAAAAATATCTATTTATTATAGTCATGCAAAGACATATAACATCAATTATATGAACATCAATTATATGAAGACTTGATGTTATATGAGATCTTCCACATCAATTAACACTTAATGTAGAAATTTCTTCACTTTTCACATGGATATGATCTAATCCAGTTACAACCGATGAACAATACTCAAAATAATTGATAAAAAGTCTATTTTCTACTAGTGAAAGTTGAATCTTCATGAAATACATTCATAATTAACTTTGACTCAAGATTCAATTCACAACAATTAAAAGAAGAATAATAACAACACGAGAACATATAAACTTGAATAAGAACAAGAATTAAACTAGTTATGGATGAATGAATTAAAAAATAAAAAACAATGAGAAGACTTAATAATGGATGAAGAATGGTGCACCAATTCAAGTGTTAAATCCCCACTTAACTCTGAAGAATCAATATAAAATTCTAAGAATAGTTTTTGATACATACAATCTGCATAAAATGCTCAATTTCAATAAATTAAGAAATTAATAAACTATTTTTGTGAGCAAGAACATTTTCTTTTATTATACTTGGTATTTTTATTATGATTATGTGTTTATAATTTTTTATTTTATTTTTATTCACTACAAAAAATAGTTATTTAGAGTCGGTTAAAAGCTCATATTAATAAGTAAAAGTCGATGTTGATAAGTAAAGGTCGATGTTGATTAATCAACAACGTTAAACATGTGTGTGATTCTAAAATTGTTTATGTTAATTCATTAGCAGTTGACTATTGAAGACTAACTTAAGTGACGTTGGCTTAATCGACGCTAATTTATCACTAATTTTTAAATTAAATTTTTAATTAAAGTAATTTATCATTGACATTGTTGACACTAATGTATTTTATTTAATTTAGCATTGGCTTAACAAACACTAATTTTTTTTATTTTAAAAATTCTTTAATTTAATGTCCAGTTGACCACATTAATGTTTTTATTTTAAATTTATTTAATTTAATGTCTATGGACCCATGTTAATAATTTTATTTTAAAATTTATTTAATTTAGCATCTATTCATTAATGTTTTTTATTTTAAAATTTATTTAATTTAATGTTCAGTTAGTCCACACTAATATTTTTTTTTAATTTTAAAATTTAGTGTTAGTCAACTTTTTGACTTAAAAAAAAACTTGTGTCGTGGTTTTTTGACCAGTTGTCTTTTTTTTTTTACCAAAATGGGACTGCTTTAAAAAAATTTACAAATTTAGGGTAAGTCGTGCCAATTTGGCACGACTTCATATGAAGAAGTCGTGCTAAGTTGACATGACTTCAGCCACGCCAACCTAAAGTCATGCCAACTCGATACGACTTTTGCGACATTATATTTTTTTTTTATAAATTTTCTTGTTTATATATTGAGTAGTAAGTAATATAATGTTTAAAATTAATTTGGTACATAACTTTTCTAAAAGTGTTAGTTTTAAGCAACAAAAAATTGGATAACCGTGTATGGATAATGTTTGATGGTAATGCAATATATTAAGTTGGTTATTGATTAATAAAAAATATGAAGAAAATTGTTATTGCATTTCGAAATAAATAGAGAACTGAAGGTCACAATAGAAACAATTGTCCGCCCAGACAAACTTGATAATAAAATTCAATTTCAAGTTTGATTATTAATTTTCTCATTTTCTTTACCTATGTATTTATTCTTTCATAAAAAATTTATTTATTAAATTAATTTCAAATATTACATGACTTACAATTTTAATTATAATTAAATAATTATAATATATTTGTTTAAAAACAATTTTTTTTAAATATGATGTGGACAAAGTTGGGCCAAGTTGGTATGACTTCAGGTTAACGTGATACAAGTGTGTTAAGTTGACACGACTTTAGGTTGAGGTGACAAAGTCATGTCAATTTGGCACGATTTCTTCATCTAAAGTCATGCCACCTTGACACGACTTACACTAAATTTGTATTTTTTTTAAAACAGTCTCACTTTGGTAAAAAACAAAAGAAAAAGACTTCATGCTGATAAAAAAAAATCTTATGTCGCATTAGAGTTGGTGAGTCGACTAAGTCAACTCTGTTAATGTCCAACATTAAGTAAACTATATTAATATGAATTAAGCTAACTCTAACACAAATATAATTAACTTTGTGTATTGCTACTAGAGTTGATTTAACTGTCACAATTTGAGTTATACTAATATTTAAAAACTAATTTGATGTTTTATTGTGCCTTTCATCAAATTTTGATTAAGGTCATTTTTTTTATCAGCAGGTCATCCTTGTTGACCTCACATTGGAGAGATTCGGATTCTTTTCCTCAGCTGTTCTTTGTACATTCATCAACTATATGCCTTTTTGCTTGTGCCGACTTCATGAGTTGATCATTTATGCTTAAGGAATGAATGAATGAATAAGTGATTATTGGAAAGAAAAATAATAAAATAATTATTGTATCTTAGATGCTTTCACTTTCCAACATATCTTAGTTTTATCTGAATTTCTTAGGTAGGTTCCTTAGTAAGAAAGAGTGGTTGTCCACTCAATTGTTATAGTGGAACACAAGGCTATTGCCATTATAACTTTTCTATCATGTAATCTATCCATTTTCATCTATTCATTTTAGGATCTTTTTCATTATTTCTATTATTTTTGTGTATCAATTCTTCTTCTTATATTTTATCAAAATATAGTTTTATAGTTTATGTTTTTTACAACATTACATTGAACTCTTCTATTAGGGAAATAAATATGATGTTTTTAAAATTTAAGGAGGTATAAAAAGAGTGATAATGTAATATTTAAAAAAATAAAAATGATATTTCTCTCAAATAAAAAAAAAAGATCTCAATGAAACTTTAGAGAATATTATATTATAGATAGAAGGTAACTAGTTGAGAAGGGAATAAAAAATATATATAAATAATAAATAAACATAAAATGTTGGGTTTGTGTCTCAGATTTCAGGCCCAAAACTACCTTACAAGAAGGTCATGACCATGGAACCAGATGCTTATCCTTGAGCAAGGAAATACTAATGCCTCATTTTTTTTAGCACCTTCAAGTTTGGAATCTGTTTAATTTTAACTTATAATCACAAAATTAATAAATATAAGAAATTTTTAGATTGATTTAATTTTCTGGAATCTATATCCAAATCCATCCAATTAACATGAGATTAATTGTTTCACTGTTTTTTAAAACAATATCATTATTTTTAAACACAAAACACTTATATAGACACTCTACCATCAATAATAAGCAACATACCAAGTTAATAATGTTTTTTTTTTTATATAAAAAACTTCATCTTTTGTTAATTTATTTAAAGTGATAACTGTGAAAGAAATATTTTAAAAAACTCTAAATAGTTTATTATACCTTCACCATAATTAACTATCTACTTACCATTATTTATCAATTTCAAATATTTCAAGATTATAAATGATATAAATCACAAGTGTTCACAATATATATATATATATATATATATATATATATATAATTCATGCAACCTCCTTAAGATGTATTATCTTTATGCATGTAACAGAAACAATCAATCATGAAAATAATAACATCCATTTAAATAACTTTTATATAATCAAAATAATTATTTCTAATTTCTGAACAGCTTTGTAACCAACAAAATAAAGAAAACTCAGAATCATTAAACCACACATGAGTAAATAGATAAAGGAGTTTAGAATCATAATTAAGGTTTATTTCTCACACAGTGGTTGTATTCATGATTTACATTTCTGTTAAGAGTACATTAATTTAACACACAAGTATATTTTAATTCTTTTTTCAATAAGATACTTGTAAAGAAAAGGATAATCATGCTTGTTTTGGTGTATCTAATTTTTAAAAAGATTTAACTATGATTTTAGTTTATGAAGATTGAGTATATTTGTTTTCTCAAATTGATTTTTTTTTTCCATTTTTAATTTAAAAAAATATGTTATACTTTTCAAGTCATATACAGTTAACAAAATGATAAAAAAACAACTTTACCACACAAAACTGATGAAAACATTTAACATACGTGTGATTGTACAACATCATGTTACAACTTTTGTTATAATCTCACTCCAAAAAGATAAAAAAAAAAAAATTCTTCAATTTTTTTATGAGATCCTTAATGTTATTTTTTTAGTTTGAAAGAAAATAATAAATTTATTTTAAATTTTAGAAACGAAAAATATAGTTAATTTTTTTAAAATAAAGCAAGATTTTGATTTATCATTATACCATAACTTACTATTTTACGGAAGATACCTAAAGCAAATACTAAAAATATTATTATTTTTATCTAATTTTAAGAAGTAATTAAATGTAGAATAAATTTGGAGGATCATATATTGAATTACAGGTAAATTTAAGAAGATGACTTAGTAGACTTCAAAACTTATCGCAAAATAAAGATTAGACTCTAAATAGTCTAATGAATTAATGTTTATGTTTTTAAAAGACTTTAAATAAAATATTTTTCATGTAAAGATTTATTAGGATAGACACTATACACCTATAATAAAGTTGTAGAGAAAATAATGCTATACCTTAATTAGGGTTTTATTCCTTCAATAAACTCTTAAAAAAAATCATTATAATTTAACTTGATTTAAATAATTTTTTTTATCTTATTTTTTGCCTATACAAGTATGCAATGTTATTGCACACACTATTAATCTCTTCTTAAACTTAACATTATATGTATTCTTTTATATTGTAGATAAATATATAATGAATTATTGTCGATTAAAATTATAATTTCAATAGGTGAAAAATAAAAGATGATCACACCACTATTGTTTGGATAATTTCAGGAATGATCTTACTACTTATAAAATTTTTGTCTTGTTCAGTTGATGTTCTTTGTTTTTTTATAGGCTTCAAAAATAAAAATATGCATGTTGTAAGATATTTGAGTTCTCATATGATATTCATATTCTTGTAAAAGGTTATTTTGAATATTTTGTATTATTTTTCGTTATTCTAAATGTATATTTTTTGATTTGTCAATATCTATTGTGCATATATAATGTATTTCATATATATTGTATTTTATATGTGATATTATTTTTAAGTAGTTATTGACAAATATTTTTCGTATATCTCATGTATATTAACTAAAGTTCTTCCTTTTGTCTTCAACCAATTATATCAACATCTCTTATAAAGATTATAATAGAATAAAAATTAGAAGCCTCTTCACTACTTTGACTCATTGATTTAAAAATAATAATTAATCATGATGTATTTATTTATTAATTACTATTTTAATAATTCATAAGAATAAAATTTATATAAAAAATTATTATTTACAATACATAAACATTTTTAATGTATAATTTTTATAATTAAAATTTATAACAAATATTTTTTATTGTATAAACTATATTTTAGATTTATAATAAAAAGTTATAATATGATAAAATGTAACACCCCGGAAAATACATATAACTATTACAATAAAAGTTCTACCAGTTTCTATACAAACTTGGAGTTTTTCAAAAACATTCCTAATACATGATTAGGATTTATAGAAATACAATTTACATATCCACAACTCAAAATAAGACTCTGAACCCTCTAAGGCTCTCCTGCACCTGTATGGTCATCTGCTCGTGTACATAGTACAGTCATTGCAGTTCAAACACAACAAGAAAAGCAAGGGTAAGCTAGTGAAAATAGAATTTTATAATATACACAATTAAATCAAAAGAGAAAACCAAGTTACATGATCAATTTCTCAAATTATTCAATCTTCTTCAAATCTCAACAATAAAACAATCACATAGATCTCACATGGATCTACACATTCAAGATATTCAACAAACAACGTCTTCCGGAAGACCCGTATTAAGTAAGTCCTACCAGAGACTAACACCTGATCCAAAGATTACCAGCGAATCCAACAGAAAGGATCAGGGTAAGTTCAATACAACCCAAGCCGTGCATCTCATATGTCACGGTGTGCATGAACTCCCCCATCAGCTTCTCACCACCTGATATCTTAGTCTATGTGACTTAGATCATCAGTGAAGCTCGGAGATCTCTGTTACCACATAGGCATCAATACTTAATACACAGCAAACATCAGTCCATACATTATCCCGACATCAATACTTAATACACAACAAACATCAGTCCATACATTATCCCAAATGTATGAATTCAATTTCATACCATTTCGTCATACAATATCATTCAAAAAGTTATCCACAATATTCAAAAGTTTATTTGACATAAAAAAATACACTTTAATACTAAATCATCAAAACCCAATATTTCCACAAATTTAAATAATATATAAACAAACAACCCAATATAAATAAACACACAACATCCCTGCAAGAGAAATTGAATATTGGGACCACGTCCCTTCCGCATTCAGATCTTCTATCCTAGGGTGCTATTAAAAATTAAATTTAGCTTCCCTTACCTCAATTGCTTGCTTTCCAAGCAACTTTTAGAATTTTATTCCCCACCGTTTGGATAAGCTTCAAGATTTACGGGCCTAATGCAAATTATCCAAACAGAACAAAATTTCAGTATATAATATAATAAGTTGAGAGGATTAAACTTCTCAACTGACCCCACCAAGATTGATGACTAAATCCTAAGGAAAAACAGAGAACAAAGGATATTTAGAGTAAAAATGAACTTACTCTGTTTGAAAATCTGATCGGGTAGAAATGTTCCTTAACTCCTCTGCTACAGCGTGCGTGGTATGATCAGATTCTAAAATAGATGAAGTTTGGGAGAGAAATTAAGAGAGAGGGAGAAAAGAGAATTGGAGAGAGAGAGAGAAAAAGAAGAAAATGAAAGGCACTGGTGGTGGGGGGCAAAGCTTCTGTTGGTGTTTTTTTTTAAAAAAACACGCTGTTACATAAAAGGTTATTTTAACTACTAATATTAAAACATAATATTTTATTAAAAATAAATATAAAAATTATAGGTTAGAAAAAATTCCTAAAGGTTTTATCTTTAAAAATTCCTAATAAAATTATTGATTAATACTAAATACTAATAAAAACTCTTAAAAGTCTCTCACCCTTGATAATCGTTTTGATAATAATAATAATAATAATAATAATAATAATAATAATAATAATAATAATAATAATAATAATAGTAGTAGTAGTAGTAGGAATAATGTGATGATATATAATTATTTCACTACTAATTGTTATTTTATTGTATAAGTTAAATAGAAGAAACAAATTTCTCCCAAAAAAATCATAATTGTTACATTGATCAAAATTAATTGAAAGCAAATAAGTAACAATTATTAACCTAACCTATTCATTATTGTTCATTATAAAGAAAAAAATATTTTATTGAGATTTATAATTTATAATATAGGTGAGGATTAGTTTTGTGGTTAAGATATCCTGAATCAAATACCTATAAAAATGATATATTTTACTTTTCAATTCCCTTAATTTTCTAATGTTCAGTTTGATTTGATAATTTAAAATATTATCATTTAGATTTTTATCATGATTTGTTTTATATTCTTTTTATAAAGTGTTATCTGTTTAAATCTAAAAGAACAAAATCCACATTGTATTCTCAGGGTGATTTTATATATATAATTTTTTTTTTAATTTCTAAATGTAACCCAAAGCTCCAACAACCACTGATACAGGTGGCAACGGTGGTTGATTCAGAGGTGCATCAAGTTTCATAGACCTCATCAGCAGAGTATCTATTCCAATTAGGCTAATGGTAATTAACACCAATAATCATCCACATAAATATTTACATTATCACCCCTATGTTGTTATGTTTTTCCAAGTTGCAAGCCTTGGTGTGTAATCACCCTTCCTTTCTCTGGTTTTCTTCAATTTTTATTTTTCTCTCTCTTTTTTTCATCAATTGCTTAATCCTTTTATATCAATTCATTCTCTTATTCCCTATCAGATTAAACAATTCGGTGAAGAAGTAAACCAAAGAGAAAGAAGAAGAAAAAAAAAATTAGCCTTGCTTTAAAATTCACGGTGGTGGTAGCATCGTTCATCTTGTTGATACAACAAAACTGGGTCTTCGATCAAGTCGAAGACCGATTAAGAACTGCGACTAGGTAGATAACCATTGAAATTATTGTTGTTTTGAGTCTCCAACTTCCCCTGATCTTTTTTTCACTGATCCTGTTCTTTTTTGCTGTCATTGTGTGTTTGTGTTTGTTTCTTCATTATTGTATTTTTTTCCTATTTTTTTAATGCAATATTATCTGTTTGGAATTTGTGGTGTTTGATTTGTTCAGTCTGAGGTTAAGGTTGTTGGGTTTTAAATTGATTTAATTTTTTTTCGTTTTAATGGTTTGATGTTGTGAAAATACATCATCGGCGCAACCACAGCAACACTGTCACTTTTTTATTCTTTTTTGGGAATAAGTTTCTGATGGCCAATTAACTGGGATGATAATGAAAAATAAGAATAACAACTTGGTGTGCTTATTGTATTTGAAGAAAACTTTGTATAAAGGGGAGAGTTGATTGTTTTGGATTGGAGTTAACTTACCTTTTTTTTTCAATTCAAAAGAAAAAAAAACAAGAATGTCAGTGTTTTGCTCATAATTCAGAGTTGTTTAACTTATATTTGGTTAAAGATTTATGGTGATGAACGAAAACTGACAAAGTTTAGAACTGACAGGGGTCTGTTTCCATTGGGTGTAGAAGCAATTAATGGAAAGTAGAGGCCAAAAGCGTCCTGACATGGTGGATGAACTGCCTGCTGATAAGCGCCCGTGCAGTTCATTGGATTTCAGACCAAGTTCTTCAAATTCATCAGTTCAAACACACATGAATTCAATAGTGGAGACACATGATCACGACATGGATACTTCATCGTCTGCTTCAGCTTCAAGTCAATCAGAGGGAGATCCGGAGAAGGATTCCACTTATGGTTCTTGTGATTCAGATGACATGGAGCAGCAGCATAATAGCACCCTTTATGAGTATCATAGACGGAGACTATCCAGTGATCATGGAAAATTTAAGAATATCATATGTAGCTTGAGTGAACAGATTGAACCCTCTTGTCAATTAGCTGTACTCACTGAACTTTGTGAAGTTTTGTCATTTTGTACAGAGGGTTCATTATCCAGCATGACTTCTGACTTGTTATCACCATTACTTGTAAAGCTTGCAAAGGATGAGAAGAACCCAGATATCATGTTGTTTTCTATAAGGGCTATAACTTATATATGTGATTTGTATCCTAGATCAGCTGGTTTTCTGGTTCAACATGATGCTGTTCCTACCTTATGTCAACGATTATTTGCTATTGAGTATCAAGATGTAGCAGAACAGGTAATTCTTTGTTTTTTGTTTGTCCATGTTATATTCTTTGTACAATAAAAGGGATATAAATTATTGATGTTGAAACCATGAAGTGTCTCCAAGCATTGGAAAAGATATCGCGAGAGCAACCCCTTGCTTGCTTAGAGGCTGGGGCAATTATGGCTGTTCTCAATTATATTGACTTCTTCTCAACAAGCATCCAGGTAAGGTTCTAACACAGTACAGTGTCATCTTCATGAGTAATGACCATTTTTTCTTGTTATCCTTAAAAACTTTATTTTATTAAAAGAGTGATTTTTTATTGGTTTATGATCCCTTTTACCAGAGAGTAGCTCTTTCTACTGTGGTGAACATATGTAAGAAGCTTCCTTCTGAAAGCCCTTCACTTTTTATGGAGGCTGTTCCTATATTATGCAAGCTTCTTCAGTATGAGGATCGGCAGGTACTAAAGAATAGATTTAAAATGATTGTAAACCAACCAGATTGTATCTTTCATGCTGTTGTGGGTTCATCTACCCTTTAGTAATATCTACTGACCTGCAACTGATCTTCTGCAGCTTGTCGAAAATGTTGCTACCTGCTTAATCAAAATTGTAGAGCGAGTTGTGCAGTCATCAGAAATGTTGGACGAGCTTTGTAAGCACGGCTTGATTCAACAAGTCACACATCTTTTAAGTTCAAATGGTCAGACTGCCCTATCTCAATTAATTTACAATGTAAGCAATCTTTTTTCTGTCATATTCATATAACACTTTTCCTTTTTTCTAATGAGTTGTGAAGTTGATATAAATCTATTATTTCGTTTGTCAGGGATTGATAGGATTACTTGTCAAACTTTCATCTGGATCACTCGTAGCCTTCAGGACTTTATATGAACTTAATATAAGCAGCATATTGAGGGAAATATTATCTACATTTGACCTCTCTCATGGAGTATCAACGTCACAGCTCGTTGGCGGACACTGTAATCGGGTATTTAGCCTAGGACCCTGTTGTCTTTAACTGGTTTCCTATTTTCAAATTGGAAATATAAGTATCTTTATTTGTTTGTGAGGAATTTTTTTTATTGGTATTCTTTTATAATAACTGACTATTTTTATGTGAATGTGAAACAACTTTTTTAGAAGTTATTTTTTTGACAGTTTTAAAGTAAAACACAAACAATTATTTTTCTTCAAAAATATAAATAATTTGTATATTATTATAAATACCTAAAGTCTATCTTTGATAGCAGACCCCAATCTTTAAAAAGAAAATGATTTTCTTACAAAAATTGAAGAAATCATATATGAACAATACTATGCCCATGCATAAAAAACATTCATTGTTAAATTTACTGTTCTTGATATGTTGGTTGAAATCTGTTATCTGTATAATTTCATTCATAAATGCACACCTTTTCTAATGAAAACAAGGGTGCTTGATTGAGAAATATCTTATAAATAAGCTGTGTGAAACATATGTCATATTTTTTGCTGATTTATTTAGGTGTATGAAGCACTCAAACTGCTAAATGAACTTCTCCCTGATCGGACTAAAGATCAGAATGATCAACTGGTGCTAGACAAAGATTCTTTTCTAGATAAGCACCCAGATCTCCTGCAAAGGCTTGGAATTGATGTGTTTCCCATGTTAATCCAGGTTGGCTGATTTTCTTGTAATTAACTAAATGATATTCCTTTTCTATTACATTATAATACCTACCTCATCCTTGTACAGGTGTTCAATTCTGGTGCGAGTTTATTTGTTTGCCATGGATGTCTCTCTGTTATGTACAAGATAGTTAGTTCAAGCAAATCTGATATGCTTGTTGAATTGCTAAAAAATGCCAATATTTCAAGGTGAAGCAGATCTTCTTATACTCAGCAAATAACGTTGATTTTTTAAATATATTAATGTTCATTTTATCTGGTTAACATGACAGTTTTTTGGCTGGAGTTTTCACTCGAAAGGATCACCACATGCTATTGTTAGCATTACAAATAGCTGAGATAATCCTTCACAATTTTTCAGATAATTTCTTAAAGTTGTTTATAAAGGAAGGAGTCTTTTTTGCCATTGATGCACTACTAATGCCAGAAAGATCTTCAAAATTGATGTACCCAGTGTTTAGTGGCTTTCAGCTGTCATTGGACTCTAGTCAAAAGTTTTCCTCAAGAGAGACCCTCAAGTGCTTATGTTATGCATTTTCAACTGGCCAATCTCCTACATCATCAGAAGCCAGAAATTGCAAACTTGATAAAGACTCTGTTTATAATCTAGCGGAGCATATAAAGACAAAATATTTAGCTCCAGAATTATTTGATTCTGAGAAAGGATTGACTGATATTTTACAGAATCTTAGAGCACTCTCTAATGATTTGTTGAGCATGTCTACAGACAATGGTGCTCTTGCCGTGCATGAAGAGAAAATCAATAATATATTGTATGAAATTATGGACAAGCTTACTGGCAAGGAACAAGTTTCTACTTTTGAATTTATTGAAAGTGGAGTTGTGAAATCACTTGGTAGTTATTTATCTCTGGGTCAGTACATGAGGGAAAACAAAGGAGTACAGGGTGTTTGTAAGTATAATGCTGTCATAGAAAAACGATTTGAGACTTTTGCCAGTGTATGTGCTTCTCAGCATCTCTCTAGTGAAACACCCATTTCTATATTAATCAGGAACTTGCAGACTGCACTAACTTCATTGGAAGCTTTCCCTATTATTCTGAGCAGTGGACCAAAACTGAGAAATTCATTTGCAACTGTTCCTAATAGGTGTTCCATTCCTTACCCTTGTCTGAAAATACGTTTTGTCAGGGGGGAGGGAGAGACTTTCCTAAACGACTACACTGAGGATTTTCATACCGTTGATCCTTTTTCTTGTATGCGTTCTATTGAAGCATATCTATGGCCAAAGGTCAGTTCAAAAAGCACAGAGCATTCTAAATCATCATCCATCCAAGCAGTGTTGCAACTCGAAAGTCCTCCAATTCAATCATCACATGCAATTTCAGTTCCAGTTGACATGATGATGACAGATTTCCCTGATACACAGGTGATATTTGTAACTATGGTTATTGAGTTACAGAAGTATCTGCCTTTTTTGTTTGTTTTTTAGTTGTTAACTTATCTTATTTTTTCTCCAACTGTCATTTTGTAGAAGGATGAACAAAAGTTGTGGCAGCCCAGAACTGATCAAGTAGTCATTATGAATGCTGGGGAATCCTCCTCCTCTATAAATCAGGTTATAAAGATCATGTGGAACAGTTTTGCTTGTTATTTTTTTATGTGTGTCAAATTAAATTTTAACTGCACATACTTGTTCTTGACATTTAAGTTTGACTCTTTTTTAAAAAAACTGTCATTTAATAGTTTTAAACATTTTGTGCAATCAAGGTTATATATTTTCGGATTACTCACATATAATTCTCTATTGGTTTATTGTGATTTTATGCTTTTTTTTTTTTTTATATTTATGTATGTCATTTGCACAAGAACTTTCACTAATTTCATTAAATTTTCTGTTACCTTACTAGCGAATAGTGTGTTTAAATTCCTGAATGTATTTGACTTTTTTGTAATTGTTGTCAGGGTTATGCAGTTCAAGAATTGCAAATGAATGCAGAACCAAACCCGAAACTAGAAAAACAGGATCCTTCATTTTGTAGCAATGAAGCTTCTCAAAAGCTTGTCTTTTACATTGAAGAACAATGTCTGGATCAAAAATTGACTCTATATCAGGCAATTCTTCGCCATGTAATAAAACAAAATGATTCTTTTTCTGGTGCAAAACTGTGGACTCATGTGCATACAATAACCTATAGAAGGGCTGTAGAATCTGAGGACGGAATACCTCCGCAATATCATTTTTCACCTCAGGATATACCCGATGATAAAGTTTTAGCTTATTATCAGCATATTCCATTTTTCACAGATATATTCTCTTGTGAACTTGTTTCTGATCTGGAGAAGTTAAGTCCAACTTATGATATCTTGTTTCTTCTTAAAAGCTTGGAAAGCATGAATAGAATTATATCTCACCTTATGTCTCGTGAAAGGATTTGTGCTTTTGCCAAAGGGAAAGTTGACGACTTGGATAGTCTAAAAATAACAGTTTCTTCTGTCCCACAAAATGAGTTTGTAAGCAGTAAATTGACAGAGAAGTTGGAGCAACAGATGAGGGACTCTTTGGCCGTCTCCGTTGGTGGTATGCCACTGTGGTGTAATCAATTAATGGAGTCATGTCCTTTCTTATTTAGTTTTGAGGCAAGATGCAAGTACTTTAAATTGAAAGCATTTGGTCAGCCACAAGTTCCACCTCACTTGTCTCACAATGGCTCAGAGGCAGGGAGTGATAGGCGGCTGGGTTCTGGTGGATTGCCTAAAAAGAAATTTTTAGTTCATCGCGACCGGATTTTGGAATCTGCTGCACGAATGATGGAGCTCCATGCCAGTCACAAAGTTGTTCTTGAAGTGGAATATGATGAAGAAGTGGGAACTGGTCTTGGTCCAACTTTAGAATTTTATACCTTGGTGTGCCATGAGTTCCAGAAATCTGGTTTGGACATGTGGAGAGAAGATGTTTCTTCGTTCATCCTTAAGTCAAATTTGCAGGCTGAGGAAATGAGAATCCATTCCTTTTATGGACTCTTTCCTCGTCCATGGTCAACAATGCAAGATACATCTGGTGACAAACAATTATCTGAAGTAACAAAGAGATTTTTCCTTCTAGGTCAAGTTGTTGCTAAAGCACTTCAAGATGGAAGGATCTTAGATCTCCACTTCTCTAAAGCTTTCTATAAACTTATTCTTGGAAAGGTAATAAATTTTCAGTGCAATCAATGAATATCGCATGAGCTTGCAACCAAGTATGGAAGATTTATAATGGTGGTCCTTATAACTGGATGAATTACTCTTTTTGTTTGTACCATGTCTCTTTAGGAACTTTCTCTCTACGACATACTATCCTTTGATCATGGGCTTGGTAGGGTGCTGCAAGAGTTTCAAGCACTAATTATCAGGAAAGGAGTTATGGAATCTGTCAATGGAGGGAATTCTGAGTTGCAGCAATGTGGACTAACTTTTCGAGATACGAGAATTGAAGATCTTTGTCTTGATTTTACTCTTCCTGGGTATCCTGATATTGTTCTTGCTTCAGGGACTGATAATTCCATGGTAGGTGTCATTGCTGGATAATTTGTCGTTCTATCTGCACTTTAGTGCCTTCAATAGTTGAATATAAACTTCACATATTTATACTTTATGTAGGTAAATATGGGAAATCTAGAGGATTATGTTTCACTTATTGTTGAAGCAACTGTGAGGTCTGGAATTTCAAAACAAGTGGAAGCTTTTAAATCTGGCTTTAACCAGGTCTCTCACTATGTCTTGATGATTTGATTTACTTAGTTATTATGGTTTATCATATACACTTTCTCTTCTCTTTTGTGTCAAATTCTCTAAATCAATTTAATTGATCGGGTGTCTAAGTTTCTATATATTTTAAATTAGTTTAAATATGATTGTCAGAGGTTTAACTATTGTTGCCAATAGTCCATGAGGACATGGCTAACCTCTCATTTAGTCATCATGTCTGATTTTGGCATCAACATTTTTTTGCACTTCTTTTGCCCCTTATTTTCATTATCCTTATAAATACTAAAATGTCTAGCAAATTTGAACTGGATACCCAGGTACATCCAACATCTCAATTTTGTTTCATCATAAAACTTGGGAAAATGGGGTGAGGAAGGGGGCTTGGGTGGTGAAGGAGAGAAGTCTGATGCTCAAGATTCTTGAACCAAATATTTGGACTATTACAAGTCTTACATGTGATTCCTCAGTGTAATAATAATATATCATCAAAACTAGGTTGTCTTGACCCTCCGCATCGATTTTTATTTTGTATTTTTATGGTAGCACCTTAAGATCAGTAACTGACTGTATAGTGAATATAAAGTTTTCCTTTTACAATACTGTTCATGAATTTCTGCTATATCTAGTTGTGATTCTTATATGTATTTTTCTTTCCAAAATTGTTTTCTACTTTTAGGTTTTCTCCATTGAACATCTTCAGATTTTCAATGAAGAAGAACTTGAACGAATGCTTTGTGGAGAGTATGACTCTTGGGCTGTAAGTACAATTTCATTATTATCACCATTTTGTATATATGTCCTTTTCTTTTCGAGAATAGAGGATAAACAGTTAAACATAATTGTTCCTTGTTAAAACAGATTAACGAGCTTGGAGATAACATTAAGTTTGATCATGGTTACACTGCTAGCAGTCCTCCCATTGTTAATGTAAGCATTCACGTAGATTTAGATACTCTTAATCTCACTCAAACATTTTTTTTTTAACCTGAATCTCATGATTTTATGAATCATCTACTGCTGTGGATTCAGTTGTTGGAGATTGTCCGAGAGTTTGATCATGAACAGCGACGAGCATTTTTGCAGTTTGTGACTGGTGCACCTCGACTTCCTCCAGGAGGGTTGGCATCTCTTAATCCAAAGTTAACTATTGTCCGAAAGGTTTACAGTTTAAATGCTTACATTTTCAGTTCAGTTTTTAAGGCTTAACAATTACATATTTTGTGTTAATCTACTTATACTCGTGACTTAACAGCATTGTAACAACCAGGCAGACACAGATCTACCTAGCGTGATGACTTGTGCTAATTATCTCAAGCTACCTCCGTACTCATCAAAAGTAACTTACCAATTTATTCATACCATTTCAAACTTTCTTAGCATAACACCTAAGGAGTTTTAGAAACTGTTTTTCTTACCTTTGAGCCTAAATATTGTTTGGCACTATATTTAATTTCAGGAGAGGATGAAAGAAAAGTTGTTGTATGCCATAACAGAGGGTCAAGGATCTTTCCACCTTTCGTAATTTCACTATCCTGCATGGTCCGTATTTGAGTTATGAAAATGTAATTATTAGGGTAGTAGTGTAGATAAGGGTGCTGGGAGTGGTCTCAAGGAGTTTATTGCAGTGGTAGATGAAGGTACTGTTTTCACTGACTACATTTGTTGGGGGTGTGTACATAGCATGCTGATAGTTTAGTTGATTGACTAGTATCAGCTGTACAGAAACGGAGGAGGACACTTTCAAGGGTCACGCATGATATTTGATGTACAGTATTTGTACAGGAACCTTGATCATTAATATTTTAGTCTATTACATGCAGAATGATGTTAGTTCTATTGCATTACTATTTTTTTTTCCTTGTAGTTGCGCACAACTTTTTCATTTTTAAACTTACATTCACAGTTTTACACTTTTTAATGAAAAAAACTCAAGTCTTTAATCTGAAGGCCAGAGGTTGTAAGCTCTACATTGGCTTTGTTTTAGGGCAGGGTGTTACTTTTGTAACAAAACTTGTGGATAGCCTATTTTGAGTGCTGAAGTTTCGTGAAATTATACAAATACTTGTCTTTTTCTGTCTCTACATTTACATGAATTACATGTTTTATATATTAAACTAACTCTTTTAATCATTTGATAAATATTGCAGTGTGGACCTTTTAAGATAAGTCTTTGGAAAGTTTTAAAAAACGGAAAATGTTTGTATAATCCGATGAAATTTGATGAGTGATTAATGTATTTATCATACATTTTCTGCACATGCATAATTGGTTAATGAATTCTTTTATTGAGTTATGAGAGGGTCGTTTCTTCTTACACCTCCATACTAAAAATATTTTTTATTTTATTGATACTTTTTATTTTGCAATGTGTATTATGAAAAAATTTCGGATTATAGGTATTTTTGGATTACAAAATTTAGAAAACATTTTTAGATTCTGCAATCATCGTCATCCTACAAGGAAGATCTTGTAGTTGGTATGTGAAGATAAGTTGTTAGTATTTTTTTTTGATAAAAAACAATAATTTGGAATTGTATAATTCAAAAGGATGTTTCACTAAAAATATTTTTTTTGGATTATATAATATGGGAGGTGTAAATAGAAAAAAAAATTTTGAAATATATTTTTAAAGACAATGATTTTTTCTTAACCTATGGGATGCCAAAAGAAGGTATGTAGTTGCAGAAAAAATAACCTCTATAAGAGGTCACTATAAATTAATAAGGGTAGGTAAAAAATCAAATCCAATTCATAATTATCCAAATCCATTTTATTTTTAATTCATTTAAATGGATTTATCTCAAAACCAAATTCATATTTTTGGATTTTAAGTTCAATCCATTTAATTGGATATGGATTAGATATAGATTGGATACATTTTTGGATTATCTAAAATGAATTTTGGGTTGGATTTTCACTTGGCCCCTACCTAGGTTGAGTCGAGTCAATCCGGGCCCAGGTCAAGCAAAGTCAGCCCGAGTCCATGTCGAGCCGAGTTGGTCTGGGCCAAAGTCGAGCAGAGTCGGTTAACGCAAAAGTCGAGCAGAGTCAGCCCAAGCCAAAGTCGAGTTGAGTGGGTCAGAGCCCAAGTTGAGTCAAGACCATGCCCATGTCACGTTAGGTCGACCTGGGCCCATGTCAAGCTGATTCAACCTAGGCACATGTCGATATAAGTCGACTCGGGTCCATGTTGAGTCAAAATGGCCCACCTCCCCATCGAGCCGAGTCAACACGGGTCGAAGTCCAACCAAAGTCAAGTCGAGTATGTCCGGGCCGAAGTCCAACCGAAATCGAGTTGAGTCGATCCGGGTCGAAGTCCAGCTAAAGTCGAGCCAAGTTGGCCCGACCGATGTCGAGCCGAGGCTGCTCAGGCTGATGTCGAGCCGAGGCAGCCCGGGCTGAGTCGGTCTGGGCTGAAATCGAGCTGAGTCTGTCCAAGACGATGTCGAGCCAAGTCGACCCGAGCCCATGTCCAACCGAGCCGGTCTGAGCTGATGACGAGCCATTGTTGAGCTGAGTCAGTCCGAGACGATGTTGAGTCGAGTCGGCCCAAGCCAAATTCGAGCTTAGTTTGTCTGGGCCATGTCAAGTCATCTTGGGCCCATGTCGAGCCGAGTCGGCCCAGGCCCATGTCGAGCCTTTGACTAGTCGAGTCTGTTTGGGTCGAAGTCGAGTCGAGTAAGCCCGAGCCCATGTCGAGCCTAGTCTGTTCTTGCTGATGTTAAGCCGAGTCAGTCCTAGTCGATGTCAAGTGGAGTTGGTCTGGGCTGATGTCGAACCGAGTTGGCCCGACCAATGTCGAGCCTAGTCGGCCCGAGTCCACGTAGAGCAGAATCGGTCCAGTCCATGTCGAGTGGAGTCGACCTGGGTCCAAGTCAACCTAGTTCAACCAGGTCTAAGTCTAGTTGATTCGACTCGAATCTAAGTATAGTCGAGTGGACCCGGGTATAGATCTAACCGAGTCAGGTTAGGTCCAGGTTAACGCGTGATGGAGATCCCTAGTGAAATTGAAAGGGAAATAGTGGCTCATCATCCTCTTTTCTTATCCATCCCTAGAACTCTTAAAGTAGAATCACTTGTTGATAGTCCTCATTGCTTGGAAAATTGGGTAGAAGAGTTTCAAGATCCTCCAAAAGGACTTCCACCTTTGAGAGGGATTGAGCATCAAATTGATTTGATATCGGGCTCTTCTTTACCAAACCGTCCAGCATATATGACCAATCCAAGTGAAACCAAGGAAATTCGCCAACAAGTTGAGGCTTTGATTGAGAAAGGGTGGGTTCAAGATAGCATGAGTCCTTGTGCTATGCCTATCATCTTAGTGCCAAAAAAGGATGGCACATGGCGAATGTGTTTGGATTGTAGGGCCATCAATAACATTACCATTAAGTATAGGCATCCCATACCTAGATTAGATGATTTGTTGGATGAATTACATGGTTAAAAAATCTTTTCAAAGATTGATCTTAAAAGCGGCTACAATCAAATCCGTATCAAACCGGGTGATGAATAGAAGACGTCTTTTAAGACCAACTTTGGTTTATATGAGTGGTTAGTTATGCCCTTTGGTTTAACTAATGCACTAAGTACCTTCATGCGCCTCATGCATCATGTTCTTAGACCATTCATTGGTAAGTTTGTTGTTGTTTACTTTGATGACATTCTCATTTATAGCTTATCTTTGGATGACCATAGGTTGCATGTTAGGCAAGTTTTAGAAACCCTTAGGAAGGAACATTTGTATGCTAATCTTGCTAAATGTATGTTTGCTCTTGATCATATAGAATTCCTAGGGTTTGTTGTGAGTTGCAAAGGGGTCCATGTGGACAAAACAAAGGTGATGGCCATTCAAAATTGGCCTACACCGAAAACCTTGAATGAAGTCCGAAGTTTCCATGGACTTGCTTCTTTCTATAGAAGATTTGTCCCAAACTTTGGCACCATTGCCGCACCTCTCAATGACATAGTGAAAAAGGATGTGGTCTTTCAATGGGGAGAAGCACAACAAAAGGCTTTTGAAACTTTGAAAGAAAAATTGACTAATGCTCCCATCTTGGCCCTTCCTAATTTCACTAAGACATTTGAGATTGAGTGTGATGCTTCAAGCATAGGTATTGGGGCTGTTCTCCTTCAAGAGGGCCACCCCATAGCCTATTTTAGTGAGAAATTGAAGGGAAGTCATCTCAATTATTCCACTTATGATAAAGAATTATATGCACTTGTTAGGGCTTTGTTTACTTGGCAACACTATCTTTTTCCCAAAGAGTTTGTGATACATAGTGATCATGAATCTCTTAAGTATTTGAAAAGCCAAAACAAACTTAACAAGAGGCATGCTAAGTGGGTGGAATTCATTGAGCAATTTCCTTATGTGATCAAACACAAGCAAGGCAAAGTGAACATTGTGGCGGATGCACTTTCTAGAAGATACACTTTGCTAAATCTTTTAAGCTCTCAATATCTTGGTTTTGATCACATTAAGGAACTTTATCATGATGACCTTGATTTTTCTCTCATCTATCAAGAGTGTGTTAAGGGAGGACACAAAGACTTTTTTATACAAGATGGTTTTCTTTTTAAAGGAAAACGTCTTTGTGTTCCTCAATGCTCTATTAGATTATCTCTTGTTAGAGAAGCTCATGAGGGGGGTTTAATGGGTCACTTTGGGGTTGCTAAAACTTTGGATGTGTTGCATGAACATTTCTTTTGGCCTCATATGCATAAACATGTTCATAGTTTGTGTGATAAATGCATAGCTTGCCGCAAAGCTAAGTCTAAGATGCATCCCCATGGTTTATATACTCCTCTTCCTATCCCTTCAATGCCTTGGGTTGATATATCTATGGATTTCATCTTAGGATTACCCAAGACATCAAAGGGAAATGACTCCATTTTTGTGGTAGTGGATCGTTTTTCAAAGATGGCTCACTTTATTCCTTGCCACAAAGTGGATGATGCATGCCACATTGCAAACCTTTTCTTCCAAGAAGTGGTTCGTTTGCATGGGATCCCTAGATCTATAGTGTCCGATAGAGATCCCAAGTTCTTGAGTCACTTTTGGAAGACCTTGTGGGGCAAGCTTGGAACTAAGCTTTTATTTTCTACCACTTGCCACCCACAAACTGATGGTCAAACCGAGGTGGTGAATAGAACCTTAGGACAACTATTGAGATGTTTTATTTCGGGGAATCCTAGAGTGTGGGAGAATTTACTACCCCATGTTGAGTTTACATATAATCGTGTAGTAAATTCTACCACCTCACATTCTCCTTTTAAGGTTGTCTATGGGTTTAACCCCTTAACACCTCTTGATCTTCTTCTTATTCCCCTTCTTGGAGATGTCTTGTGCAAAGATGGGGATGAAAAAGCTTCTTTTGTGAAAACTTTGCATAAAGACATCAAGAAGAGAATTGAGAAGAAGGTTGGCAAGTATGTTGAACTTGCCAATAAAAGGAGAAAATCATTGTTGTTTGATGAGGGAGATTGAGTTTGGCTTTACTTGAGGAAGGATCATTTTCCTACTCAAAGGAAGTCCAAACTAATGCCTCGTGGGGATGGACCTTTCCAAGTCCTCAAGAGGATTAATGACAATGCTTATGAGTTAGATATGCCTGATACATTCTTAGGTAGTCATACTTTTAATGTCAGCGATCTAACTCCTTTTTCTATAGGTCTCCAGAATTCGTGGTCGAATTCTCTCCAACTCAGGGAGTATGATGGAGATCAAGCTCAAGTGGACATGGAGGCCAATCATCAAGAGCAAGAAGAGGTTGAGGCTCAAATGGAGGACGCCCATGGAGGTCAAAGCCCACCTCAAAGGCTTACAAGAAGCATGTTCAAAGCTTTAGGAGCTAATGGACGATTATTTTCTCTCTTTGTAATTTCTTTGTGTGAAGGTGCTTAAGAGGGAAACATTAGAAACCTCTTTTGTTAAAGCATCTTTAGGTCCTTAGTTAGGAGTATTAGGGGGGTGCGTTAGTAGATAGGTGTAGGAGTAACTAGGGAGGTGCCAAAGTGAGAGAGAAGGTCACACCTTCTTCATGACCATAGTTGGCGCCACTTGCATTTGAATTTGGGGGGAATTTTGAATTCTTTTAGCTTTGCATTTCAGCACCTCTAGGCTATAAATTAAGGTGCTGCCCTTGTACATTTGAGATTTGAATTTTAATTAGAGAAACTATACTCAATTTTTGAGAGAGCATTGAAGAGCTTTGTGCCTTCTTCACTAGTCTTATCTTGATGGTTCAATGGTTACCTCAAGTGGCGGCTTGCACACTTATCTTGGAGTCTCCATCCTCCTAGTGGCGTGATCATCCAACCATACCTCCATCTTCATGAGCTTTCTCTACTCCTTCCTTCCTTCTCTTTTTATGTTCATTCCATAGCTTGTTTCCTTTGAAATTTTGTTCGGTTCCTTTGGTGTTCTTGCTGTTTTTGTTTCGGTTTTATGTTTCTGCCGATTCATTCTTACTTCTTTTTCATTTTCTAGCTTCTATGTTCGATACATTTCAATTCTAAGCCATTTTGTTCGGTGCATTTGCTTTTCTTTCCAATTTTAATCGGTTCAATTTGACAATAATTGGAACTTCCATATGAGTTTGTGTTTTGGCACTAGTTTTGGTGAGTTCTTGTTCATAGAACCTTGATCCAATTCTATGATAAAGTGCCTATCTCATAACCAACTCAAGATGATTCCTAAGAATATCAAGAATGATTCTAATTGTGCTAGTGGAATCACATCAACACGTGTCCAATTCGAAATGTATTTAATCTAATTAAAAAAGTTGATTTAATCTAGATTTAATCCACTTTAAATTGATTTAAAAAAATCTAAATAGATTTAATCTAGTTAAAAGGATTTTAAACCCAATCCATTTATTTGGATTTAGATTGGATCATTGGATTTAAAAAAATCTAATGACGATCCCTATAAATTAATATAAATTAATAGTGGAAAGGCGATGTTTATTTTTTGTGATTTTTATTACATCTTTTAATTTTACATTATTTTAATTTATTAATTTAATATTTAATTGTTACTATATTTTTTTATTACATTACATAGTAGTGTGTATGTGAATTTTAATTTTAATATATATATTTGTTTATGAAATTTATTAGTTTTATATAATTTTGTTTAAATTTGATACATTGTTTAATAGATTTAAATTTAAGAACATAGAAATTTGAAACTATCAATTAGAGAAAAAAAATAATAAGAGAAAAGTTATAAATACGTTATTCAGAAAGATAACAAGGAAAGCAACAAAGTGGTTACGTTAATTACGTGGTATCCTTAAAAGTAAACAAAAATGTTAATTCAAAAGAAAATAATTTCATTTATACACTTGGAAAAATTTAAACTTGCAATAGAAGGATTTAGGGATTGAAATATGAAGAAAATAATAAAGATAAATATTTGTATAATATCCTCACAAAACTTGTGTATTTCATTATTTCATTATAAACCTAATGAAAACCCAATGTAAGACATATACAAAACATTCGTTTTAAAATATAACTTCATAATAACAAAATATACATAAATACAAATTAATACAAAAAAAAGTTTAAATAGATCTCATAATTGTTTTTGATATTGCTCTTGTACTTTTGTCTTGCTCATGTACACAATACTGCACAAATAACACATAAATATTTTAATTAGAAATTTACAAACAATTCATTTTCATCAAACACAAACATACAAATGAAATATAGATCACACATGTATCTATACATTAAAGAATATTCAATAAAATGAATATCAATTTATGACTTTTGGAAGATTTGTAAATATGTCCTACCAAATACTAACATTTGATTTAATATAACACTTAGATTAACAAGCAACCTAAAGAGTAATAGATTATAAGTTCATTACAACCTAAGTCACACGTCTACATATATCACGGTATGCAAGAAACTCTTTCTCTCTCATATTCTCATATCTTAGTTTATGTGACTTAGACTATTAGTGAAAAAAGATTTTTGTTATAACATTTATATCTTTACTCAATACACAACTCAAACAGTGGTTCACATATCATCCCATATTTGTGACCCAAATTCATACAATTATAATAATTATCAACAGTTATTCTCATACAACATAACTCATTTAAACAAAACCACAAATCAATTAAATATAAAAATTAATATTAATTTTACATTTATATTAAACATTCACATTCAATCCATAAAGAGACAAAAAGAAAAAAAATTTAGCTTGGGTGAAACTAGCTTGAGTGAAAATCTAGTTCAGAATAAAGGTTGAGTTTCAATTATATTTTCAATTTTGACTTGAGTAAAAAATCATTCGCTTGAGCGAGAATACGACCAATAGCAAAGGTTGAATTTTTACTCTATTTTTGCTAGAGAGAAAATATTAGAGAATAAGCTTCATGCAACAGAACCAAAATTATTTTCAAAAATTGTATATTCAAAAATCACTTTAACCAACACAACTTTTCAAACAAACTTAAAATGACCAATACAACCATAATTTGTTGAAACACCATCCTTCACTCATTTATAATTCAACCTTGATTATTCTAATTCAATATATATTTCCATTTAGACCAAACTCATAAACTAATATATGAAAAACTATAGGAAACTAACTATACTCAACTAAACCATATTCAAAACTTGATTTAAGAAATTTTATACTTTAACATGCATAATGTAGCCACTATATCAACATCTCAACAAGAGTATCAAATTCAAAGCATTATAAAACAATAATTTATTAACAACAAACTCAAATAATATTCTCACGTAATTTCAAACATCTAAATTATTTTCAAACCAAAACATGATCCCTGCATAAAAGTCAAGATATTCTGACCAAGTCGCGTTTACATCCAGATCATCTATCTTAAGGTTCTATAGAAAATATAAATAACTTCCCTGGCCTATAATTCCTTACTCCAAAATAACTTTCAACTCAAGCATGAAAACTACTCAAAATCTAGAGATCTAGATCAAACTATCTAAACATAGAAAAATTTGAGTATAACTTAAACAAATTAAGAGGATCACTTTTCTCAACTAACACCACCGAGATTGGTGACAAATTCAAAAGAAAAGTAAGAAAATAAAAATCTTTAGAACAAACAAGAACTTGCTTTGATTGAAAAAATGATAATTTGAAAACAGTCCTTAGCTTCCCAACCATTGCAAGGTGATCAATTTGTGAAAGATATAAGGTTTGGAGGAATGAAATTAGAGAGAAGTTAGACACATATTTAGAGAAAGAGATGACTACTTACATGGTGGAGAGATAGAAAAGAATGAGGCGAATGGGGAGGAAGTGAGCAATAAGTTTTACAATTTGTGAAAGATAGTAAAAAAATAGTACATGCATAATAGATGAAGCAAATAAACTTAATTTTTATATTGGTTCAACCTAATACTAGGTTACATTTAGTTCTCTTTTACAAACTATGAAATGATCCCACTAATCAAATAATGATTACAAGTATTCTTGATGTCATTTTTGACTTTCCTTTTATCTCTCCATAAGATAAAGAATACAAATATTTTTTTTATTTACCACTTAAGGATTTCTCATGTATGTTCTAATTGTCACTTTTAACTATAATTAAATAATTTTTTAAGATACAAGGATGACTATCTAGAGAGAGGACTACAAGAAAATCATTAAATAGAAATCAATTTTAGAGACAAAAAAATAATAATTAGTTTTATATTGACTAAATTAGATATTATTTTAGAGACTACAAAAATTATTAGTATCTAAATTAGTTTCTATTGTTGATAATTAGTTTATATATTGGTATATCTTAGATACAAACTTTAGAATCTAAATGATTGGTAATTAGAACATATGTAGTTAATTATATGCCAATTTAGAAACTATTTATCAATAATAGAAATTAATTTAGATACCAATAATTTTTTTAGTATATAAAGGAGTATCTAATTTAGTCAATATAACTAATTATTTTTTTGTCTCTAAAATTTATTTCTATTTAATGATTTTCTAGTAGTAGTGGAGGATATACAAGTAAATTCTCCTTGACGAGAGATAGTTTCACAAAGTGAAGGTTTTGCAAATACAAAACATTCTCCATATTATCTATAAGATGTTCTATGATCTAGTATTTAAAAACTTGGGGTAGTAGCACATGCAAAACACATTGATATTCTCAGGAGGATTGCTAGTTAATTTTGCATGGTGAACCTTTTATTTATAGGCATGTTAAATAAGATTATTATCAGTTTTGTGCAAATATTATATTCTATGTCATAGTTTTGAAAATCCTTTTCTTATACTAACAACATCATTTTTAGCATATAATATGAAATTGATCGATTGTGTCAAAACCTTTTTAAGGATTTGTGACATGTTGATGACTTTTTAAAACGGTCTAACAAATTCAAATTGATTTTGTGCCTTTTTTTTATTGAGTTTTGTCTGAAGTCTTTTGACTTCTATTATACGAGTTTTTGAAAAACATCCTCTTAAATCTTATATGGAAAAATTACTAGGAAACATTTAAGCTTCTTATCAAATGAAGGTTTTGCAATTTTTCATGATTAACATCCTTAAAGTACAAACACTACATTACCAAACTAGACAATACTTTCTATAATCAAAACCATGTATTATTTATATTGCATTTGTTTATGAAGACTGAATTATCTTAGATTAGATGATTGAGATAAGATCATTAAATCATATTTTCTAATGATAGGTCATTTGAGTTTAACAATCACTCTCTTTTTTATTATGAGAAATAATATTAGTATTGTATCATAACAAAATGTGTTTAACATGCTCTATGTAGGATAGATCGTCTCATGATTATAGATGTCTAGTATAAAAGATTATCTAATGATGTAAAGGTAAATCATTTATAATGTGTTTGTTTTTATTTAAATACTGTTCACAGGTACAAAAAGGAGAGTTAGTCAGTTGTTTGTATTTGCTGATTTGTGAAGAAATGGAGGAGAGAATTTGTAAAGAAATGAGTATTAGGATTCCTAGCAGTTCTAAGAAGAAAGTAAATATATATAATTAAGTCAACCAAAGTGAATGATTAAAAATATCATATCGAAGTTATTTAATATATATATATAAGAGTTATTTAAAGTAAATGATTAAAACATCGAATCAAAGACATTTGATGCAGTGGTTCAAAGTAAATGACTAAACATCAGATCAAAGATATTCTATGTATTTAACTAAAGTCGTTCAAAATAGATTACTAAACATTGTATCAAAGATATTTGATGTAGATAAACAACTGAAAAATAAATATATCAAAAAGTCATCTGTTATAATTGATCGAAACAATAGAACTTGTTTATCCAAAAAATCGGTCCACATGCACCTCATATACAAATTTCGAACTTGGAAAACTTATGCACTATAAAATACTCGAAGATATAATTATAACCAAGTATACATATGGTACCAAAGTACAAATATTCATAATCAACTTTATCTTTTGTTTATCTTAATTATGTTTTAGTTATTATAACTTTTACTCATGGGATTCAAAAAGTCTATAAATATACATTGATCTCAAATCAAAAAATTTCTACAAGTGATAATAATAACTATAATTATAAAATAATTTTTATTTAAAATTTAATATTATTGATTAATTTCCTTAAAATATATATGTCATCAATTTGAATTTTATAATATATATATATATATATATCACTACAAGAAAATCATTAAATAGTAATAAAAATTAGAGACAAAAATAATTAGTCACTATATTAACTAAATTAGATACTAGTTTAGAGACTTAAAAATTATTTATATTTAAAGTGGTTTCTATTATTAATAAAACTTTATAAAATAGTTTCTAAATTTGTATCTAAATTAGCTACCTAAGTTTTAGCGACAAATATTTTAGATTTTAAATTAGTGTTTCAAAAAGACTAATTTAGAATATAAAGTAGTAAGTAACTAAAACCTTGGTAACTAATGGTTAAATATCAATTTAAAAATTATTTTATAAATTTTTATTAATAATAGAAACTACTTTAAATACCAATAATTTGTTTAGTTTAGAAAATAATCTCTAATTTAATTAAATAATAACAAATTATTTTAGTCTCTAAAATTATTTTTTATTTGATGATGTTAATTTAGTATTATTAATTCTAGTTATACTTTTATTAAAAATTAACTATTTATGAAGAGAAAATCATGAGAATGAGAAGTAACAATAAAACAGAAATTATGCAAGATTTTTTTTGTAACTTTTTAACTTTAATCTATGGTGAATTTGAATTATATATATATATATATATATATATATAAATAAAAGACTAACGGAAATATATAGTTTATGTTTTTATTTAGAGTTATACTTTTATTAAAATTAACTATATGCAGAGAGAAAATCATGAGAATGAAAAGTAACAACAAAACAGAAATTATGCAAGATTTTTCTTGCAACTTTTTAACTTTAATCTGTCGTGAATTTGAATTATATATATATATATATATATATATATAAATAATGAGATTCTGTTTTTTTACACATTTTGTTTTAAAATTTAATCTTTATAATATTAAAATATAATAAATTTGACAATTATTTATTTTAAACTGAAAATTTGAATTTAAAATACTTAGAAAAAAAAAAATTTTGAAAAAAAAAACCAAAGAAACTAATTTCTCACCATTTTACCCCTTTAACTAACAACTTTTTAAAATTCAAATAATATTTCAAAAAAAAAAGGCTACACAATAACAAAATTAGATACAATAACATTAAAAAGAATAGATTATTCATTTTTTAATAAAATAATAATTTATTTATTTATTTAATAAAATAAATAATTGAATAATTTATTTTTATTTCAAAATAATTAAATAATTTATTTATATATATAACAATGTTTACAGTTTAATATATATAATTTATCTTTTAGAGAAAAAATATACTCAATTATTATCATACTTTAATAAACAAAGATAGTAAGTAAGTTCAATAGATCTATGAACATTAATGAACACTAATAATTGTTTGATATTCTATTTAAGAAAAAATTTTATCATTACAACATTATAAGATTATTATGCTTTAAATTAATATTTTTATTTATATATATATTAAAATTTATAATAATATTTATAAATTTATATCATATATCTGTAGTAATTCAATAAAATTATAATTATTATAAGTTATAATATCTATAATAAAGAGAACACAACAAACTTTTAATAATAATAATAATAATGGAAAGTTTCTATTTTGAGTTATATTAAGATTTAAATTATATATTTGTTAATATGTTTACCTAATTAAAATAGAGTGTGCTGATTTAATATATAGAAATTGAGATAAAATGTAGTAAGTTTATGGAGGTGACCGTTTTGTCTCAGTAATTGAAACAAAATTTTCGCAATATTAATATATATGGAATACGAAATAATACTGATATCCACAATATACAGTGATAAGTTACGATGTGGAAACAAACAATATAAAATAAAATAATGATTATTATTGATTTATTAACCCGTGATCAATTAGTATTTGAGGTAATATTGATCATTTTTACAAATAATATAAGAATAAATCATTATAATCATAAAATAATTTTCATTTATTTTTTTATTAATTTACTTAAATTATATACTTATAATTAACATTTATTACTATAATTAAATATAATAATATATTTTTATTAAAAAAACATGAATGAAAAATTTAAGTTGAAATAAATAAATATGATAATGTCACATATTTTTTTCATTAAGTGGTAATGTCACATAACACACCTATGTACTGACCAAATTTAATTTTACAGTATATAAGAGGTAAATAACAAATTATAAATCATGATAATAAGAAGTTACTATAATTATAAAAAAATAATAATTGAAGATATATTATTTAATTGATGAACTTAATAAAAATATGCAGATGTAAATCTTTTTTACTATAATTAAATATAATAGTATATTTATGAATTAAAAACATAAAAAATATTAAAAGTTGGATGAAAAAATAATAAATGTATTGAAATCACATAAGTGACATTTTTAATTTAATGTAAATATAATTGAAATAGAGAATTGATAGATTTATTGGAGATCATATGCATCAACAATTACAAAATATTACATTTTATATGATTAACCATTAAATATTTAAATGAGATTATAATAAAATTGTAGTTGGATTGAGTCAAACAACTTATTCAAAAGTATCTACATGTTTCTCTGAGAGTATAAATTTGTAATCTTCTTGTTAAACAAATTGCCCTACTCTCAGAAACAGTTTTCTCATAAACTAAATAGAATAAACAGTGAAGTGGAATTAGGATTTTTGTTTTCTCTGCAGAGTGACCCTCATGGAATCAGGTTATGATTTAATCCTTTTTATAATTATCAAGTGATCATGTACTATAATGTTGTTTACATGTGATGTTACATTTTCCATCAGGTGATGAAGATTGGGAATCTGATGATATGGAGCAGTATGACGATGATATGGAGCAGTACGATAACAAGTTGTATGAGAAAATTGAAAATGTTATGCAAAGCTTGAGGAAAGAGACTGAACCCTCTTCTCAATTAGCTTTGCTAATGGAACTTTGTAGAGTTCTGCCATTTTGCTCAGAATATTCAATCTCAGAACTCTTAAACTTGTTATCTCCACTACTAGTAGAGTATTCAAAGAATGAGAGTAACCCAGATATAATGTTGTTTTCCTTAAGGGCCATTACCCATGTATGTGAAGTGTATCCTCTATCAGTAGAATTTTTTGTTGAACATAATGTTGTTCCTACATTATGTCAAAGGCTATTTGCTATTGAGTATCTAGATGTTGCTGAACAGGTAATTGTTGCTTACTTGTTATTGAGTTAAGATTATATATGATTTATGCTTTTTAGAAAGAAAGAGATATAACTTATTGATGTTGATATTATGAAGAGTCTCAAAGTATTGGAAAAAATATCTCGATGGCATCCACTTGTTTGCTTAAAGGCTGGAGCAGTTAAGGCTGTTCTCAACTACATTGACTTCTTCTCAACAAACATGAAGGTAAGACTTTAACTTAACAGGGTGACATCTACATGTATGTATGTGAGTAATGACTATTTTTTCTTTTCTTGTTATCATTAAAGACTACTATTATATCATTTTAAGTTTTATAAGTGAATTTGTTCTTTAATGTTTTATGTATTCTTCCACCTTTATTAGAGAATGGCTCTTTCTACTATGGTGAACATGTGCAAGAGGCTTCCTTCTGATATTGATAGTCTTTCACCTTTCATGAAGGCTGTCCCTAAATTATGCCAGTTTTTTGGGCATGAGGGTCATCAGGTACCAGTCAATGGATTATAAGATGATTGTAATGTAGATTTGTATTTTTCATTATGTTATGGTTTCATCTTTGCTTTTGTAATGTTTATCGAAATATAAATGTGCTTTTGCAGCTTGTTGAGAAAGTTGCTGTCTGTTTCATTAAAATTGTGGATAATGTTCATCAGTCTTCAGAATTGATGGAAGAGCTTTATAATCACGGATTGATTCGGCAGGTTACACTTCTTTTAAGTTCAAATGGTCAGACAACCCTATCTCAATTAACTTACAATGTAAGCAATTTTTTATCTGTGATTCATATTTTAAATCTTTCCATCTGGTTTTGTGAGGTCTATAGTTGATGTAAATATGTTATTTTGTTTGTCAGGGATTGGTAGGATTACTGGTCAAACTTTCATCTGGATCACTTGCAGCCTTCAAGACTTTATATGAACTCAATATAAGCAGGATATTGAAAGATATATTATGCACATTTGATCTCACAAATGAAGTATCAAGATCACAACAGATTGGTGGAAACGGCTATTGGGTATTTAGCTTAAGTTTGAGATTGCAGCAGTATTGTTTGATTAATATTCTATTTCAAGTTGAAAATATTTAAATGTTTATTTGTGATTAATATGTTGATTGGTAATAAAAAAGTTTGTATGTTTAAATTGTTGATTAATATGTTTATTTGTGATTAAAGAAAATAAAAAACCATTTTTTCTTTAATAATTTAAACAATTACTACAATTTTTTAAAACTTATTATTAATGGGAGACCTTAATCATTCCATAAAAAAGAATTTTTTAAAAAAAACTTGAAACAAGCTTATATTTTTTTTCTCTACACCTAATTGCTTGTGATGAGTTAAACTTACTGTTCTAGTTACATTTGTTGAAATCTGTTCTGTATATTTATTCAGTAGTGTCATTCAGAAAAAACATGAAAATGTTTTTCTCTTTTACTGGGATTATGGATGTGTGATTTGAGAAATTATTGTAAATAAGCTGTGTGAAATGTGTCATATTGTTCGCTGATATTAGGTATATGAAGTACTCCATCTGCTAAATGAGCTTCTCCCTGATTCGGCAAAAGATGAAAATGATCAACTGGTGCTAGATAAAGAATCCTTCCTAGATAATCATTCAGATCTTCTGCAAAGGCTTGGAATGGATGTGTTTCCCATGTTAATCAAGGTTGGAATATTTTATTGTCATTAACTAAATGTTCTTTCATTTCTCTACAACATTTCAATACTTTCATCTTCTTACAGGTGTTCTATAGTGGTGTGAGTGTACATATTTGCCATGGATGTTTATCTATTATGTACAAGATAGTTCGTTTGAGCAAATCTGTGCATGTTGAATTGCTAAAAAATGTCAATATTTCAAGGTGAAACATACCTTTTTATATTTAGTTTTGCATTATCAAATGTATTTTGTTAAACATGTTAATGCTCACTTTATCTGGTTAACATGACAGTTTTTTGGCTGGAGTATTCACTCAGAAGGATCAGCACATGTTAATCTTGGCATTACAAATTGCTGAGATTATCCTTCAAAAGTGTCCAGATAATTTCTCAATGTTATTTTTAAAGGAAGGTGTCTTTTTTTCTATTGATGCACTACTAACGCAGGAAAAAAGAACTTCAAAATTGATGTGCCCGGTGTTTAGTAGCATTCAGCTGGATTCTAGTCAAAAATCTGCCTCAAGACAGGCCCTGAAGTGCTTGTGTTATGCTTTTTCAAGTGGTCAATCTTCTTCATCATCAGAAATCAGAAATTGCAAGCTTGATAAACACTCCGTTTATAATCTAGCAAAGCATATAAAAACAACATATTTAGTTCCGGAATTATGTGATTCTCATACTAATATTTTACAGAATCTCAGAGCACTATCTAATGATTTGTTAAGCATGTTTACTGGTGTTCTTTCTGTACATGAAGAAGAAGGAAAAACCAAGAGTATATTGTTTCAAATTATGGATAAGTTTACTGGAAAGGAACAAGTTTCTACTTTTGAATTTATTGAAAGTGGAGTCTTGAAGTCACTTGCTGATTATTTATCTCAGGGTCAGTATATGAGGAACAATAACGAAATGCAGGATGATTTTAATGATAATGGCGTCATAGAAAAACGTTTTGAGACTTTGGCTAGTGTATGCTTGTTTGGTTCTCTGCCTTTCTCCGGTGAAACAACTATTTCTGTGTTAATCAGGAACTTGCAGACTGCACTGGTTTCATTAGAAGCTTTCCCTGTTATTTTGAGCAGTGGATTAAAACTGAGAGATTCATTTGTCATTGTTCCTAAACGACGTCCCATTACTTACCCTTGTCTGAAAGTATGTTTTGTCAAGGGGAAAGGAGAGACTTTCCCAAATGAGTACACTGAGGAGTTTCTTACTGTTGACCCTTTTTCTTCTCTGCATTCTATTGAAGGATATTTATGGCCAATGGTCAGTTCAAAATGCACAGAGTATGCTGGATCATCATCCATCTATGAACAGTGGCAACTTAGAAGTCCTCAGCTTTATTTACCGGTAACTGTGCTTATTGATTTATAGAACTATTTGCTGTCTATTTCTTGTTATTTGTATGAAACTAAGTTTTTCCCTCTACATTATTGTTCTTGGCCTTTAAGATTGATCTATTTTCTAAATTATCATTTTACAGTTTTTAACTTTTTTATTCAGTCAAGATTATTTGTTTTTTTATTACTGATTATAATTTACCATTATTTTATTGTGATATTAATATTTTCATTACTTTCTTGTGATATTAATACTTTTTTTTGCGGTATTCTTTTATTAAACTTGTACCTGTGTTGTCATTATTGTATCTCGTTTGAAAAATATCTTTTACTAATTCTATTAATTTTTATGTTATATATATTGATAACAAATATAAGTTTTTACTTTGGAATGTATGTATTTTAACATTTTTTGTGTTTTTTCTATCAGAGTCATGTTGAAGAACTGCAGATGAATGCAGAGCCAAACCAAGAACTAGAAAAATGTGATGAAGGTTCTCAAAAGCTTGTATTTTACTTTGAAGGACAAAGTATGGATCATAAATCTACTTTATATCAGGAAATTCTTCGGCATGCAATAAGACAAAATGATTCTTTTTCTAGTTTAAAACTGTGGAGTAAAGTGTATAAAATAATCTATAGAAGGGCTATAGAATCTGAGGACATAATACCTCCAGAATGTCATTCTTCACCTCAGGATTCCTCCTCTGATTTTAAAGTTTTAGCATATTATCAGCAAACTCCTTTTTTCTCAGATTTGCTCTCTTGTGAACTTGTTTCTGATTTGGAGAAACCAAGTCCAATTTATGATATTTTGTTTCTTCTTAAAAGTTTGGAAAGCATGAACAGGGTTATATTTCACCTTATCTCTCGAGAAAGAATTCATGCTTTTGCCAAAGGAAAAGTTGGAGACCTGGATAGCCTAAAAATAACAGTTCCTTCAATCCCACAAAATGAGTTTGTAAACACTAAGTTGAGTGAGAAGCTAGAACAGCAGATGAGGGACTCTTTGGTAGTCTCCGTAGGTGCTATGCCATTGTGGTGTAGTCAATTAATGGCTTCATGTCCTTTCTTATTTAGTTTTGAGGCAAGATGCAAGTACTTCAAATTGGAAGCATTTAGTGGCCCTGCCGAATTGCCAAGAAAGAAATTTTTAGTTCATCGCAACCGAATTTTGGAATCTGCAGAACAAATGATGGAGCTGCATGCTAATAACAAAGTTGTTCTTGTTGTGGAATATTATGAAGAAGTGGGCACTGGTCTTGGACCAACTTTGGAATTTTATACCTTGGTGTGTCATGAGTTCCAGAAACCCGGCTTGGGCATGTGGAGAGAAGAGGCAAACTTGCAGGCTGGAGAAACTAGAATCCGTTCTTTCTGCGGTCTCTTTCCACGACCATGGTCGTCAATGCAAGATACATCTGGTGGCATAAAGTTCTCTGAAGTAACAAAGAAATTTTTCCTTCTTGGCCAAGTTTTTGCTAAAGCACTTCATGATGGAAGGATCTTAGATTTCCACTTCTCTAAAGTTTTTTATAAACTTATTCTTGGAAAGGTAATCAATTATTGGTGCAATTAATCAAATTCATATATGCACAACCCAGTAACATTGTTTAAGATTTATAATGGTGGTCATAATTACTGACTGAATTTCTCTGTTTGCCATCATGTATGTTTAGGAACTCTCTATATACGACATACAATCATTTGATCCTGAGCTTTATATGGTGCTGCAAGAGTTTCAGGCGCTAGTAATGAGGAAAAAATATATAGAATCTATCAGTGGAGGAAATTCTGATATTGTAAGCTTTCGAGATGAGAGAATTGAAGATCTTTTTCTAGATTTTACTCTTCCAGGGTATCCTGATATTGTGCTTGCTTCAGGGACTGATCATTCAGTGGTAAGTCGTTACTTGTTATTTTTGTCATTCAATTTTCAGTTTAATCACTCTTTCAATGGCTGAATATAAACTTTACATATTCATCTTTTTTTGTAGGTAAATATGAGAAACCTAGAGAATTATGTTTCACTTATTGTCGATGCAACTGTGAGGTCTGGAATTTCAAGACAAATGGAAGCTTTTGAATCTGGATTTAACCAGGTCTCTCACTTTGTCTTAATAATTGCACAGTAGTTTGTTTGATCAAAAGATTGATAATTTTCAGATGCCTATTTATGTTATTTAGAAAGTACATGAAAGCTTCAGCTAAAAAACCTATTCACTAAGTTCCTTCGTGTGTCTGTTCTGGTTTTAAGATTTCTCTAAATCAATTTAAAGAGAATTTCCAAAACAACAACTTTAGTAAGGGTCTTAAAAGAAATTTCTTCTAAAACACGTTGATGTGATATAATGGAGTCTTAAAATTAAAATCTTGGATGTTGAGTGAGAGACTTCTGATGGTCATGACTCATGAAACTAGGTAATTAATGAAAATATTTGGACCATTAGACTGCTTACAAGTGATTTCTCAGTTTCATAAATCATCAGAACTAAGTTTTGTGTCTTGACCCTTTTCTAGTATGTCATTTCTTATCGGTGTTTTCATTGTATGATTTCAAGATCAATAGCTGTATAATGAATTTACTATTTACAACAATCCTCATGATTTTCTTCTATATTTTCATTGAGATTCTGATTTTTTTTACTTGTTTTCTATTTTAGGTTTTTTCCATTGAACATATTCGGATTTTCAATGAAGAAGAACTTGAGAGTATGTTCTGTGGAGAGTCTGATTCTTGGACTGTGAGTGCACTTTTATTGATTTAACTGATTTGTAAATATGTTATTTTCTTCTCGACAAGAGAAGAATAACAATTATTAACAATAATGCCTCGTTAAAACAGATGAACAACCTTGAAGATTACATTATGTTTGATCATGGCTACACTGCTAGCAGTCCTCTCATTGTTAATGTAAGCATTAACATACATTTAGATACTTTTGATATCATCACACTAAAACATACTTTGTTTGTTTTTTTAACCTGGATCTCATACACTTATTATGAATCTACTGCTATGGACTCAGTTTTTGGAGATTATCAGAGAGTTTGGTCATGAACAAAGACGAGCATTTCTACAGTTTGTGACTGGGGCACCTCGACTACCACCAGGAGGGTTGGCATCTCTCACTCCGATGTTAACTGTTGTCAGAAAGGTTATAGATTGCACACTTTATATACTTTCAGTGTAGCATTTGATACTTGGTAACAACATATTTTGTGTTATCTACTTATATTGTGAATCTTTAACAGCATTGTAGCGAGCAGGAAGATACAGTCCTACCAAGCGTGATGACTTGTGTTAATTATCTCAAGCTACCTCCCTATTCATCAAAAGTAACTTACTAGTTTATACTATTTCAATATTGCATCAGTAAAAGCACTTGTAATGTTTTAGAAACTGGTTTCTTTTGAGCCTAACTATTATTTGTCACTCTGTTGAATTTCAGGAAAGAATGAAAGAGAAGTTGTTATATGCCATAACAGAAGGTCAAGAATCTTTCCATCTTTCATGATTCAACTCTCTTCACTGGTCGGTATTTGAGTTATGAAGATAGAATTGATAGGATAGTGGCAGTACTTGGAAATGAATAAACTGTTTTCACTGACTGCAATTATTGAGGGTGTGCTTACCATGCTCAGCTTTTATTTGATGGACTATAGTATCAAATGTACAGAATGAAGGGTCGTTTGCTTGATAGAGGTGTATATTTGTATATATAAGAACCTTACTGTTATATCTATTTATATATATATATATATGAACCTTAATCATTTATATTAAGCCACTTTGAAAGTTAAGTGGTATCAATATTGTGTTTTTAATCATTAGGGTAACGATTATCTCCACTCAAAATGACAACTTTCCTGTAAAAAAATGATAAATTTGAAAGCTAAGTCTTTTTGAACCTTCACTCAAAAGACAAAAAGCAAAAAAAAAAATGAAACTCAATTAAAAGCTCAATATAAAACTCTAAAATTTCAATTACTAAAATATTTGAATTTTTTCATATTTTTTTCTTAAATTGATATTTTTATGTCTTAAAGTCATTTTTAAATTTCTTTTAATATTAAGAGCTGGGATTTTATAAAAAAAATATTTTTTAATTTGGGTTTTATAGAGAAGTGTGATATTTTTTAGAACTAAAATTGTAATAATGAAGTTGGGATAGTGTGGCATGTGGAAGAGAAGCATGTGAAGGGAACACTCAAAACGTAGTTAACTGCAAATCCATTTATCATTTTATTTTATTATTATTATTATTATTCTCTTTCCTTATCCTCGCATGTCTCAAATGGAGGAGCTGCAGCCATGAACGCCCTTCTCTTACAATCACCACTCTCACCCATTCAACGCGCCGCCGCCATCAGCATCGCTGAACCCCGCGACCAGAAGCTTCTCTCGCTCTTGCGTGAACGAAAAACCGAAGAAGCCTGGAACGCCTATACCCACTCTACGCACCTCCCAAACCCCACCTGTCTTAGTCGCTTGGTCTCTCAGCTATCTTACCAGAACACTCTCTCCTCCCTCACGCGCGCGCAGTCCATTGTAACGCGCCTCCGCCATGAGCGCCAGCTCCACCGCCTCGACGCCAACTGCCTCGGCCTCCTTGCCGTCGCCGCCACCAAGTCTGGCCACACTCTCTACGCCGCTTCCGTCCTCCGCTCCATGATCCGTTCCGGCTACCTCCCCCATGTCAAGGCGTGGACCGCCGTCGTCGCCCGCCTCTCCTCCGCCCCCGACGACGGCCCCGTCGAGGCCATCAAGCTCTTTCGCTCCGTCACACGCCGCCTCCGGAAGCTCCCAGAGAAAGACATGGCTGTTGCGTCGCACCCCGACACGACGGCTATCAACGCCGTGCTCAACGCATGCGCGAACCTCGGCGACGCAAAGGCGTTCTTGCAGGTGTTTGATGAAATGCCACAGTTCGATGTTGCGCCTGATGCGCTGAGTTATAATACTATGATTAAACTGTGTTGTAAGATTGGTAGAAAGGACTTGCTTTTGTTTGTTTTGGAGAGGATTCTTCAGTTGGGGATTCCTTTTTGTGTGACCACTTTGCAGGCCCTTGTTTCTGCTTATGTTGAGTTTGGTGATTTGGAAACTGCAGAGAAGTTGGTTCAGGCAATGAGGGAACAAAGGAGGGATATTTGTTGGGTGCTTAGGGAGTGTAGTAATTTAGAGTATTCCAGTGGAAATGAAAGTGATTACGATAGTAATAATGATAGTAATAATGATGAGGATGAGAATTGTGTTTTTGAGAAATTGCTTCCTAATTTGGTGGATCAGAGTGGCAATGAAGCTGAGCCACCCTTGTTGCCTAAAGGGTATGCTCCAAACACTAGGACTTACACCACTCTAATGAAGGGTTATATGAATGCAGGGCGTGTGAATGATACGGTGAGGATGCTTGAGGCTATGCGGCATCAGGATGATAAGGGTAGTCACCCTGACCATGTTTCCTACACCACTGTGGTTTCAGCTCTTGTGAAGGTAGGTTCCATGGACCGTGCTCGGGAGGTTCTTGCTGAGATGACAAGGATTGGTGTGCCGGCGAACTTGATAACTTACAATATTCTCCTCAAGGGATACTGCAAACAGCTGCAGATAAATAAGGCAAAGGAATTGCTTAAGGAGATGGTTGATGATGCAGGGATTCAGTCTGATGTGGTGTCCTATAATATTCTCATTGATGGGTGTATACTGGTGGATGACAGTGCTGGGGCTCTTTCCTTCTTCAATGAGATGAGGGCAAGAGGAATAGCTCCCACCAAGATTAGTTACACTACTTTGATGAAGGCTTTTGCGTACTCGGGTCAACCGAAGCTTGCTCACAAGGTGTTTAATGAGATGGACAATGACCCTCGGGTGAAGGTGGATTTGATTGCGTGGAACATGTTGGTGGAAGGGTATTGCAAGTTGGGGTTGGTGGAGGAGGCAAAGAAAGTGGTTCAGAAGATGAAGGATAGTGGACTTCACCCTGATGCGAGCACTTATGGCAGTTTAGCCAATGGAATTGCACTTGCAAGGAAACCCGGAGAGGCCCTTCTGCTTTGGAATGAAGTGAAGGAGAGGTTTGAGATGAGAAAGAAAGGGGAGAAGTCTGATTCTTCTGTTCCTCCATTGAAGCCAGATGGAGGGCTTTTGGATACTCTAGCTGATATCTGTGTGAGGGCTGCTTTCTTTAGGAAGACTTTGGAAATCGTAGCTTGTATGGAGGAGAATGGGATAGCTCCCAACAAGACCAAGTTTACTAGAATCTACGTGGAAATGCATTCAAGAATGTTTACTAGTAAGCATGCTTCAAGGGCTAGACAAGACAGAAGAACTGAGAGGAAAAGAGCTGCTGAGGCTTTTAAGTTTTGGCTAGGTTTGCCTAATTCCTATTATGATGGAAGTGAGTGGCGGTTAGAACCTATGGAAGGGTATGGCATCACCTCTGATTCGGCTTAGTTGCTTCTCTTTCATACATGTCAAAACTTGCAGAAATCTACAGTGTAGAAATCAATGTAACTTAAGAAAATGGCTATTTGTAATCTAGAGTGGTAAATTTTGTCATTAAAACACAGATTTTCCGAAGAAGAGTTTAGATGATTGTATTAGCACCTCACTCTTCATTCATTCTTTAATTTAAATTTTGATTTTAAAATTTTATAAAGCTATTGATTTAGATAAATATATATTATGTTTAAATATAGATATTTATTAAGATTGTTTGTTATTATTTATCAAAAAAATTATTAATATTTATCAATGTCAAGATTGTTTGTTAATACTTTATTCAAAAGTGTATAGAATATCTTCAAATGCAAAATTATATTTTGAGTATGTCTTCTATTTCTAGTCAGAGTGGTCTAGTCTAGCAACAAAAACTAAGGTCATGAAGTCTGGCAAAGGGAGTATAAAGAAAGCAAGGTTATAAAGTCTGGCAAAGTGATGGGTGAGAGAATTTTAAAAAAAATTTAAAGGTGTAAAATATAAATTTACTCTTGCTTATTAACAAAATTTAATAATAGAATTAATTATTTTTAAAAAAATAAACAACTTTCACATTTTATAGATTTAAAAATTATAATTAAAAAAATAAATATGTATTAAATATAAATAGCTATAATTTAAAAATTATAATTAGAAAATAATATGTATTAAATAAATTAAATAAAAACATAATTTCAAGTAATTTATTAAAATATTAAACATGTATTATAAAATTAAAAAATAAATATGATCTTAAATAAATAAATAAAATATTATTTTTTAATATTAAAAACCATGTAATAATGAAAAAAATACAACAACAAAACTATAGTATAATATAATTAATAAAAAAAAATTCATAACAAATCAAATAAATTATAATCATAAACATAATAGTTATTCAAAAAATATATTAATATAAATACAACAATAAATTAAATAAATAAAAACCGAACATCAAATAATTTTTTAAAATATTAAACATAAACTATAAAATTAAAAAATAAATCACATCTTATATGAATAAAAAATAGTATTTATTAATATTAAAAAAAATTATAATTTTCTTTTTCTCTACATTTTCATTTTGCAGAGAAAAATACTATTCACATATATTATCTCTTTAATTCCTAAATTCAAATAATAGATATTATCTCACTTTTTTTTTCATGGAATCAAACAGGTCTGAAAAATGTTCGTAACAGTTTTATTGTTGTTAATTTATTTTTATTGTTCTTGGTGAATGAGTGATTTAAAAATATTTTTATCTATTTCTGTGTGTTTTAATTTGTTCTGAATAATATACAAATGTTTCTGCCTATATCCGTGTTTTTTTTTTCTTTGGTTACTGACTAATTTAGAAAATGTTTTTGTCTATTGTTTTTTTTGTTTTCAATTAAACTATTTATAAACATGATTATAGAATTGAGATTAGAATGATGAATAGTTTTTTAATTTTTAACCGTGAATCGAATCTTATTATAAGATATATAATAAATAAAATATGATATATTTTTAAATAAAAATAAATAATATGAATAAATTTTCAATCTATAAAATAAAAAAATACTAAAATAATTTTGTATAAAAAATAAAAGAAAGAGAAACTTGAATAATTATTTATAATAAAATAAAAATAACATAAACAGTTTTGATTTTAAAATACCGTTTTTAAAAAATATATATATAATAAAATAAAATAAAATAAAGTTGGTTCCCGGAACTTTTTCCGTGTTCTTTATTTTGTTTTTCTTCTTTCACTGCTCTTAGCTTATGCTGCCGGTAAATTTTGTGTTTCTCCTTTTTCTTCTTCTCTTTTCTATCAGTTTTTTACTTTTATTTATAGACAACTTGATTGTAAATGGTTGATTTCTTTTTTTTTATTAAATTTTTTGGAATTTTAGAAAAAGAAAAAAAAAATCATATTTTTTATTTTTATTTTTTTAAATCTGATTGAATCGCAAATAACGATCAGAATTCCACTATTCACTCAATTCATAATTCATGATAGAATTAAAAAAAAAATGGATTATGTTCCAACCTGAATCCGCAATGTCAGGTTGAGACAACCTAGAACTGCTGAACCAGTGAGTCAATGAGAATTATGGGGAATCATCATCTCTGCAGCTACTTCATTTGTAGAGACATCACTTTCTTGTAATTCTACATATTTCTTATTGCCATTTCTTGAATCTTGACAAGTTCCAAGACATGATAACATTGGCCCATACTTGCAAAATTGACTAAGTTATAGACTCAACTCAAGTTCACAAAATAAGGACCTTCTTCATTATATTCCTGTAATTGGTATGTAACTGTATGCACTTTATATTTAAATAAAGAATAACTACATAGTAATTTAGAAAATGGCACACAAGAAAGTCATGTTGAGACTATCTTCTCATCAAGGTTTCATACACATTCTCATGTCTAAGAACATTACAACTGCTGAAAACATGTCCTCTATTCAAACATGCTATTCTTATGTCTAATATTTTGGTTAATTCACTCTCTTAAATATATTTTATTATTACTTGAAAATTACAAAAAAATTTAGATTTCATCATATGTTTAGTGTTGGTGTTTAAATCAATGCTTCCAAATCATAATTAAAGAGTTTTTTATCATACAAAATAATCAATATTAATTTTTTATAAAGATTTTTCAGATTTTAAATAAATGTTAAGAAGGGAAAACATTTATTAAGAATAAGAATATTGCTAATTAATTTACCTAAAGATTTATATTAAGTTTATTTATATGGTCTTTTCACACCTACTAAAAAATTATTCTCTGCTTCTTCTCAGTACACAAATATGAGAAACTATATATTGATGTATTGACAAAAATGTTGATGACACTCAACTTATCAATTAAGAAATTATTGAAAAATATTTACTTTTAATTCTTTAATTAGTGTTATAAGTTTATAAGGATGTGCTATTGTCAACATTTAATCAAGTATAAAACTTTACTAATCATCACATTTTTATTGAAAAATGAAGTGTTCATAATAAAATATATTTTTATAAATAAAAATAAAAATATATAATATTAATATGTACAACTTTTAAATGTTTGAAACTTCATTACTGTGTTATGTTAATACATTTTCTGTCAGTCACTGTTGACATAACTGATGATTTTGTGTATGGGATATATTTAATGTTACACTATAACTTTAAGTTTATTGATTTTTTTCAAGATTTTGATTACATCTATATTAAAGATATTAATGAGAATTACTAAATAAAAAATAAGGATAAAAAGGAATATATGTATAAAAAATATTTGGAATTGTTCAAAAATACTTTTCTCACACTGTTTAAACAAAAATATCATGAAAAAAATACTTTTAAATAATTAATAATAAATAAATATTTATTAATAATGTGTAGTTTTTTTTAATAGGTGAGAGAATAAAGTCAAAATGTGCTAAAACGTTCCATCAAAAGTTCAGTATTACCGAGATTTAAAGTTACACAGATATAGATGTAACGCTTACTCTTCTGTTTAGTTTTTCTAAAAATAATTTTTACAGTAATTATTAATAAATTATATTTATTTTTGGATTGGATTTTCAATTTATTTTAATTAAACTTTTATTCTTTAAAAAAATTTTATCCTGTAAAATATTGATTGAAATAATTTATTTTCTATTTTTATTTTTACTTAAAATTAAAAATATAGTTAAAAAATAATTACTTGAATTATAAAATGAAAACACTTGAAAAGTTACGTCCCAAACATAAACACAGAAACATAAAACAAATTTGTATTTTCTTTTGTAAGTTTAAATAAAAATAAGGAAAAGAGAAATAAAAAAATCATTATATTTTATAGAAACTTTAAAAAATAATATTAGAATAATTTTTTTGTTATTTTAAATTTCATAATTATTAATTAGTAACAATAAGATCAAGTTTTAAATATAATATCAGAATAATTTTGTCTATAATTAGTAACAAGAAGAGATGAACCGGTGAGGTCAAGAACTGCATTTTTGAGTTGTACTATACAAAAAAACTTTCTCAATGCTCTAACATTTTCTCTCTCCCTTTCTCTTCAAATCATTCACATTTTTCACTCTCAATTCAAGGACCCTCCCTTTACATTCTCCACACTCTCTATTCTCACAACAAACAACAACTTTCTGCAGAAAAAATAAAAATAAAAAAACAACAAAAGGTTTGAACTCTTTTGTTTATTGTTTAATTCATGTTGTTCTGAATTTACAGTGCAAGTGTTAATGCATGTGTTTTTTATGTTTTAGGTTATAATAATGGCCGATGATACCGGTCAAATTGATTTAAACTCTGAGGCTTGTTTGTATGATCGGGGAAATGATGTTGTGGGGGTGAAGTCATCAGAGTCCAAAGAGGTTAGTGCCCGTGTCTTTTGTTTTAAAACCCTAAGTGATGATCCTGTTAGCGGTGATGATGTTGTGGATCGTGATCAGAAGGATTTTTACTTTGGAGATGATAGAGGAGTTGATGGTTCTGTAGCAGTGCTTTGTAGTATGCACCATCATGAGTGTGATGTTATGATTAATGACAATGGAAAAGAGGGTCTTGGTGAAGAACATAAATTGGTGGGTGTAGGAGTTGGTTTGCAAGGAGTGGAGGGTGTTGTCGGAGGGTGTGAAGAGAAAGAAAAAGGGGTGTCTTGTGGGATGGAGAAGAATGATGATGAGAAAAGTGGGATTAAATGTTCAGATGAAGTTTTGTTTTCTTACGGAAGTTCAGAACGTGTTGGAGGTTTGATTATTGAATGTGATCATGGTTTTCTGAGTGAGTCAGAATGTGAAGATGCTATGGATGTTACTGAAAATGGTTGGCTGGGCACTGAGGCTGCACCAAAAAGCATGGCTCAAGGAGGTGATAATGATGTGAATAAGGTGTGTGAGGAGGCTATGGTTATTACTGAAAATGTTTTGCTTGTAGCTCAAGGAGGTAATAATGATGTCGTTGAGGAGTTTGAGGATGCTATGGATATTACTGAAAAAGGTTTGTTAAGCAACAAGACAGCAGTGAATAATGTGACTGGAAGATTAGTTAATGATGCAGCTGAGGAGTGTGAGAATGCTATGGATCTTACTGAAAATAGTTTACTTGAGGTTGTGATGGATGACGCGATTAAAGGATGTGATAATGATATGGCTGAAGAGGTAGAGAATGCTGCATTGGTTGTGGATGACATTGTTCAAGGATGTGATAATGATATGTCTGATGAGGTAGAGAATGCTGCATTGGTAAATTTAAGCGCAGTTGTGGAGGATGATAGTTTGAGGATTGCTGCTGATAGTTTGGTTGCTAAAGATGGTCTCAAAGATTTGTGCACTGCAGAAGTTGCAACCTATCAATTACAGGACGGCAATCCATGTATGGAAGTTGTGAATGTCAATGCCAAAGAATCTTTGCATGTGAAAAATTTGTTAAGGAATTGCCTTGAGCTAGAACCTGCATGTGAGTTGAAACAGCCAGCCTTTGATGTAGATGCACAAGTAGATGTTATGCAGAATCAAACCATGGTTGTTGATTTTGTTGAAGAACAGGTGTTTAAGAATAATCAAAACGAGTGTCTTGGTGTTAATCTTGTTGTAGATCTTAATACATACAAAAACATGCCGGATGTTGGCATGGACCAGGGATCAGTGTTTTCAGAATTGAATTTGTGCCTATCAGATCTAGTGTGGGGAAAGGTCACTGGCCATCCTTGGTGGCCAGGTCAGATCTTTGATGCCTCAGCTGCGTCAGAGAAGGCAAAGAGGCATCTCAAGAAAGACTGTTACCTGGTAGCATATTTTGGGGATCAAACATTTGCTTGGAATGATGTGTCAATGATTAAACCATTTCAGGCACATTTTTCACAAATGGAGAAGCAGATCAATTTGGAAAATTTCCACCATGCTGTTAATTGTGCTTTAGATGAGGTCTCAAGACGGGTTGAGTTTGGCTTGTGCTGCCCTTGCATACCTGATGATGTGTTTTTCAAGCTTAAAACTCAAGTAATTAGTAATGCTGGAATCAATAATCAATTGAGCAGAAGAAAAGGAGGGGACAGAATTATAAATTCAATGTCTTTAGAACCCATAAAACTTGTCAATTATGTTAAATTATTAGCCCAGTCTCCACTAGTTGTATCTGATAGACTGGATTTTGTAGTTGCACGTGCCCAATTGTTGGCCTTTTATCGCTCAAAGGGTTATTCTCAACTTCCTGAGTTCACAATACTTGGAGGGTTATTCGATAATGATATGGAAACCCTACTCAACAGTGGGAAAGAGCAATGCCATTATCAAACCAATGTTAGCCATTGGCCACAGGAGTACAAGGACATCTCTGGGGATAGCAAGCGCCGTGGTAAGAAACATAAACTTATGTCCGATTTAATGTCTGAGGGGAGCTTATATATTTCAAATGGTGAACACACATCAGAACAGACTAAGTCAGTTCCACGGCGTCGTGGAAGGAAAAGGAAGACGGCTTACACTACTTCAGAAGATTATTTCCTTAATTCCCAAAATAGAAAGGTCAACCAATTACAGCATGCATCTATAAGTGAGATGAGGTCTCAACTTTGCTTGGCTGCCAAGAAACCAACTGGAGAAAGTTTCTCCAGTGACTTAGTACATTTTTTTGCAGAATTTAGAAATTCCATCAGCCTTGAATATTCTGCTTCCATGGAACAAAAAATGTTTTTGGAACAAATGCATGATGATGATACTGGAGCAACATTGCCTTCTGTGACATCTGAGCCTTGCATTGATTCTTATTGGACTGATAGAATAATTGAAAGCATTCCTGAAAAGCAATCATTGACAAAATACCAGAATGAGAGAGCTATTTTTCTGCCTGAGACTCTAACTGAGGCTAATCCTATCTCTTTGAATTTGCCACCATCTGCTGAAATTACCACAGATTTGGGTTTTAACCAGCACGATACTGATAGAATTCCTGGATCAGAATCTTCTCAACCTGCAGCACATTTGGACGAGAGTTCTACAGAGGGCTTCTCCCCCACTGCTCTGACTCTGAAATTTTCCAGCTTGGATTCTGTTCCTTCAACAACAGATCTCAACAATATTTTTGGCCGCTTTGGGCCACTTATTCTATCGAAGACTGAGCTGCTAGAGAAAACTAACCGTGCCAGAGTGGTTTTCCTAAAACGTTCGGATGCAGAAGCTGCTTTTAGTAGTGCTGGAAAATATAGCATATTTGGACCTTCACTTGTTAGTTACCGACTCAAGATTTTACCTCGGAAGCCACAAAAAAGTATAGGAAAGCGAGGCAGAAAAAAAAAAGTAACAAGTTCTGTGAATGGCGCAGCAGTCTGATGCCTTGGGATTGACCATTCCATCCTTAGTTAGGACATCAATCATGGTTGTGTTTTTATGTGAATGTCGATATTTACCTAGTATATTTTGATGGGTTTACCTAGTACATTTTGATGAGTTGAACCAAGGTAATACTTAGATTGACATTTAGAAATATTTGAGAATAGGATAATTTACAAATTAATTAGTATTTTGCTTATGCTTGGAACTGATATAAGTTCCATGGCTTGTTTATGACTTCTGGGAAAGAAATCAGTGGAGAACCAGATACAACTCTTGAAAATGAACTTGTCTTGTCTGGTATTCGAGAAGATTCATTCTCAATTTTCATATTTGAATCAGAGTGCTATAGTTCTGAAAACATTGCCGACGATTGCCACATTTTTTCCAGGCCCTCGAAAGCATTTCAGTTTATTTTAAAGAAATTATTGTTTATTTTTATTAATATTTTATATTTTTAAAATTAACTAATTAATTCTCTAAAATTAATTTCAATACTTAAAGTGTAAGTATTACTAGGAAAGAGGTTTAAGAATGTGTACTTGGTAAAATCCTTAATCAATGTCTGCTGTTTTAATCTAAGATCGACTCCATTCCATGCTTGTAATCTCTTGATCACAAAGAGTAAAGAAATGAATGCGGAAAAACTACTCTACTATGGTGGTTATATTTATATTTAGTAAAATTATTAATTTTAATTCATAATATCATAAGATTTTAATCTTATTTAAAAAATGTCCATTGGATAAGTGAATTAACAGGTTTGAATGATTATGCTCATATAGTATAAGAATATTCATCTAACAGTAATTATATCTATATATAAACGGATTTTTCACTATAATCGTTTTTTTTTTATGTATACAAATTTATTTTAATTTTATTTTTATTTAATATATCTCATTTAATTAGTATAATAAAATATTTTATCATTTTATATAAATTATTTAAAAAATATAACTATTTTTTTATTTAATATTAAAATACATATTATATGAATGTTAAATTTCAATCAAACGTTTAATAAAAGAAAAATGTGGATCCACACGTCTTATAATAGCTACTAGTCTAGTAAATACATATATTCTTTTTAAAAAGCATTATGAATATTTCATATTATCAAACCGTATAAAGATATGTTTAGTGGAGAAGATACAATATGTTTCAGAACACATTTTTCTATATGTTTACAATAAAAATAGATACCTTTATTATCCTGTTAGTTGTTACAAAACAATAAAATTGAATAACAGTTTTTTTTACCTTCATTACAATAACCTACAACTTTCCACTACTACTACTACTACCTTTATTACTGTTACTAATAAAATTATATACAATATAAAAATCTTTTCACAAATTATTACTTCAACTATAATAAATTTTTTACAACATTCTTAAAATTTTACAAATTCTATTCTAATACTAAAATCCACCAATAATTGCAACATTTTATTTATACTTAACTTTTTAAACCAAAAAAATACATAATTTATTGCATTAAATTGAAGAACCGTAATTTAGTCCTAAAAAACCTCCTGGAAACCCCAACCCACTAAAAACCCATAACCCACCTTTTAATACGTGCTGAAAGTCCTAGTAAAAAATTCTTCTAATTCAATTAATGTGAAATGAATATCGAGATGAGATAAAAATTCAAAATCAATTCAATTTATTCACTGGCTTCTCTGCGTGTCTTTCGAACATAAATATTCATTTCAAACTAGTAGAGGTTAACGGTTATAAAGATTAAAACTTGTTTAAAATAACAGAAACTCACATTCCTACGGATTTTTTTCAACCAATGAAAAAGTATCAAGACTACTCAATAAAAAGATCTCAAAAATCCCAAAACTTATATCCAAAAAATATGATAACAGCCAGTTTTTAAATGAAATCGCAGCTCTCCCAATGGCCTTCGATTTAATGTAGAAATATGGAGAGAAAGTGAACTGCGATAGTTGATAGGAAGTCCATGGAATACACCAAAGCAATGGCAAAACGGAATAAGGAAGAGAATCCAAAAATTTAAGACCTTGGCTTCTCCTTCTTCTCCTTGAAAAGAGCCAAAAGAGAGACACCAGAGACCTTCACAACCTTAAACCTGACACCAGGAATATCACCCACAGCATGGCCCTTTCGTCCAAATCCAGCAATCAAAACTTCGTCCTACAACCACGTGCCACAATCCGAGTTACAAATGGATAAACAACAAATTATTAAATAGAATCAATAATTCATGTACGGTGATAAAATAACAAAAACAACAAGTAATGATGACAAGCCCTTACATTCTCTTCAATGTAGTTCAAGCATCCATCATTTGGGACAAAAGCAGCAATCTTCTTCCCATTTTTTATGAGTTGAACCCTGGCACACTTTCGAATAGCGGAGTTGGGCTGTTTAGCCTCAATACCTCTGCATATAACAAAAAACATTTTCATCTCAATATAATATGCTCTTTATTAAACCAAGATATGCAAATCAAGTTAATTGAATCTTACATCTTTTCGAGAACAATTCCCTTTGCGTGGGAAGAACCAGCAAAGGGTTTCTTCCATTCATTCCCAAGATGGGATTTCTTGTATGACTTATCAGCCCACCTTTGCCTCCTGCGATGGGACTTGAGCTTGCGAGCAGCTCCCATTCCACGTGTCTTCCTGTAAGCCAGGAACAAAACCTTCTAAGTCAATAGATTCTATGGCCTTCGTTGAAAAACCAATTTCTGAACAAAATCTATCGAAAAACATTATATGGTCTTTGTTGAACAACCAATTTCTGAACAAACTCTACAATTTCTAAAAGCACATGTAACTTAAAAATATATATTTTAATTATTGGCCGCATTTATTTAAATTGTGACAAATATTCAAACCCCCATCCTCCAAAAAATCGGAACTAAGCTCACTAATCGCACTACCAAGAACATAAATTGTGAATACACTTAATACTTTAAATTAAAATAACAATTACAAATAATAAACACACAGTGACCACAAGGTCGACCAAATAAAACTATACAAAACCCAGTGAAGAACCAAATTACATTGCTGAAAGCGGGGAAATCAATTAAACCCTAGACTTATAAATATACAAAACCACATTAATATATATATATACACACATATACACCTTTTGCACGGGAAGCAGCCATAGGAAGATTAGGTTTGAAACGGATTCAGTGGAAGCATATAAGAATTCACAACTCAAGTACATTATGTATGTTCAATTTCAGGTTGTAAGCAAACAAAACAGAAAATAAAAACATAAATCATATTGAGAGAGTGATGGAGGAATATTAGGTTACCCCATGGCTTCGTTCTTCGGTGCACAGCTTCGGAGGTTATGGAGGATGAGAAGCAACCACAGCAAAAAAACCCTAATCGAAAACTGAAGTTGTGGGATTATATAGTGGACAAAATGAAGTTCACTATTGGGTTTGTTCCGATCCATTGGTCCTGTGTAACAATAATTTACAAGCCCATTGGGTTTAAGGCCACTAAAAAAAGAAGTGCTTATTCTCCACCCTATATTTTAAACCTGCACCCCCTATGAGGGAGTGAAAAGACACAAATATTCCTGAAAAATGTATAACGGATTACACACTGGTAACTATTTTTGAATCTGAAAAATATCTTTCATAATTTATAATTCATACTGTATTAATTCATTTTTTTATTACACATTCTTAGTAAGAATTTTAATATTTGAAATGTATCCTTTTATTAAAGTAATATACTTTTGGACAATAATACATTTTTAGAATACATTTTTTTATTTTATATTTTAGAATATACAATTTGAAATACAAAAATTTGTAATCCAAATACACAATTTCAAATACAAATAAAAAATATATTTTGATAAAAGTATATATTCTAAAATGTACGCTCCAAAATACCTATTATACATTCTAAAATATAAAATATTTATTCTTGATTATATAATTCAAAATACATAATAAAAAAATAGTTAAGTAAAATTGAAATTTGAATTTATACTGCAGCTTAAATTAATGGGTTTAGAATGCGAGCACTAAAAAAATGGAAGTCCAGTATGTCTCACCAGTGGGAATTTACAAAACTGTAATTCTTATTTATTTACGCTTTTTTTTATCGATGAAAGCTAGTTTATTAATACATTGATTAATATATTTTTGTAAAAATATAAAAATATGATTGTATTTTATTGATCCTTTGTAGAATTAAAAAGAATATAAGAAAGGTAAATTTAATCTACCAGTAATTGACACCAAAACTTCACATCTATATAGTATAATTAGAGCAACATACTAAAGAAACTTTAAAATGATAATCTTCATCTTAATTTTATCCACCGTATAAAAAAAGCATTATTATACTATTTAATCATTTAAAGGTAAGTAATATATATATATATATATATATATATATATAACAAATTTTATAATCATTTCGATATTACTTTTCAATAAAATTATTTTACTCTTCATTTATATTTATATGCAAAGGAATTCAGTTTTTATTACTGTTTTGGTCTCATTTTTAAATAATATTATTTTATCTTTTATTAAAAATAATTTATAACCGAATAAAAATATTTTACCCTCTTCATCAGAATCTCTAAGGTTAACTTTGATCTAAAAAAATAATAAATTCTCCAAAATTTTAAAGAGAAAATTTAGTTTTTATGAAATAAAATTTGAATAAAATATGCATACTTGATTTCAGTTAAATCACATCTACTCGGGACCTTACATTTTATATGTAATAAATTATTGACTTTTTTGTTTTGTCATTTTTTTTTAATCTCTCCATGTCTAATAACTATTTTACTTTTTTTAATTTCAAAAGGAATTTAAATCATATTTTGAACAATGAAACAAAGTGTTTTGAATAATACTTAAAAGAAAAAAACTGTTTAGGAAAGGTTAAATTCTCAAGGAAAAAAATTAAATTGAATAAAATTTTAAGAATTAAAATTATATTTAACCTATGTTTAATTAAACTTGTTAGTTAATCATTAAAAATATTTAAAAAAATAATGTATCATTAGAATAAATACTCAATTAGTATTTTTATAAACAAAATAATGCAAATATTATTTTTTATGGATAATTTAACATTTATGTGTGTAGAGTTGTAATTTTTTTATTTCATAATATATTTTAATATATATGTATATATCAAAAATTTATATTTTTAGATAATAAATTTTTTAATATGAAATATTAAATGGGTTATGGATTATATTTAATAAATATTATAATTAACTTTTAGATACGTATTATGCCATATCATATTTGTTATGTTTAATAAATATTATAATTAATTAGTATAATATTATAATTAACTAGCAGAGACATATGATCAATATATGCATCTGTGTTTATTCTTTTATAATAATAAAAACTAAAAATATAATCAAATAATTAATTATTACAATAAAATTAATTAAATATATGAAAATTTTATATTAAAATAGAAAAATAACAATAAAAATAATTTTCATTAATTTTACAATGTTATAATTATATAATAAGAACATTTTCTGATTTTTATCAAAATAAAAAGTAATATTATAATAAAATATGTATATAAATAATTTTAAAGTAAGTAAAAAAACAGTTTTAAATTTCATTTTTAACTGGTGTAGATATATCATAGACTTCTGTTGTCTTTCTATAAATATTAAGTATTTGCTTTATTAAATACATTATACTTTCAAATAAATTTAATATACATTTAATAATTAATATTAAATTTATACTTTCAAAATCAAGATTGAATACTTATTTGTAGTAATTATAAGTTATTCTTGATTCTATAAATTTCCTTTGTGTCTTACCTTCCCTCACAAACAAAACAATTTGAAGAAATGTGACAAAGAGAATCAGCCATACATGAAGTTTTCCTGTTTTCTGTTGGAGCTTAATTTTTCAGCTATTTTCTTTCTCCTTGTCAGATTAATTCATTTAACTTAAATATATTTTTATACATCCAAAATAACAAAGGTATGATTTTAGATTTTTCTTTTATAATGTTTTTATTTGTTATTATGTAAAACTTGAGATAATTGATAGAAACAATTATCCCCATAATAACAAAAGGGCATATATGAATGAATCAACAATATTGAAATGACAACAGTATGAGATAACAAGATTGAAACAACTTTCACCCTCTAGTTGTGTTTGTTACACTAATACTTGCTAGGATCTAGGAATGTGATAACATGAAAATTGGTAGAAAGAACAAGTACATGTAAGACCTGGTCTATTATAAACACTCACTGCACAATTACAAAGCCGTAGCAAGCAGCAAGTAACTGGAACCACTAAATATCAGCATTTTAATAGCAACTTCAACAAAATATTACTCCAACTTCTTAATCTCAAAATAGTGTTACACGATCTTCTTAAGAAAAATGTCCACCCAGGATTGCTTAATGGTGAACACACCACCTGATACCTGACATTAACCAAAAGTAAACAAACACAATAAAGAAATAGAAGTTAAACCATTTGATCAATAAGCTAACCAGTTTGGGATGAGCTTAAAACAAAAAAAGTTGTAACATACCAGCATATATATATTAATGATTCTTCTTCCACAACACTCCAATCTTCTTCAGCATGTTGGTATTTTTCTTCTTGGGTGAATCATCATCTGTGTCTTCTGAAAAAGGAGAACTCATCTTGGCACCAATAGAATTGTAGTTACTGTCAAGTGAACCGGTTCTCTCCACAAACTTTCCATTGTTCCCAGCAGAAATCATAGCAGCAGCTGCTTCAGCCGCTTTTCTCCACTGGTCTGACTGCACTTTCAACCTCCTTAATTCAGCCTCTAACTCGGAATTTGCAGCCTGTGTGGCGTCTAACTGCTCAGTTACCTGTGTTACTCTTTTGTTACTCTTATCAGCTTCTTCGGTTATGTAGCCAAGTTTCATCAAAGCCTCACGCTCTGCAGCCCTTGCCGCTTCAGCAGAAGCAACAGCCTCTTCAGGGATTTTATTCTTCTCCAATTCCACCCTCTTTATTTCCATTTTCAATGCATTGTTTTCCTCAGTCACATTTTGCAGTTCAGTCTCTCTCTCCAATAATCTTTCCTTCAACTTAGTCACATCAGCATCCAATTTTTTGAGCTCCACTGCATGTTCAGACTCTGCTTCACTAGGCTGGCTTTCCTTAATCCTTGACATGAGCATCTTATTATTCTCAGATAAACCCTGCAACTGAGATTCCTTGTCCATCAGCCTTTCCCTTAACTCTTCAATATCAGCTTTAGCTTTGTTCAATTCTTCATTCAATGCAACCTGTCTCTGAGATGATTCTGATTTCACATGCTCCAGTTGTTCAAAAGCACTTCTAATCTGCAAGGTGCTCCGAATATACTCTTCTTGGTACCTTACCTCAGAAACATCTAGGGCAGATTTTAACTGTGCTGTTTCAGATTTGGCAGAAAGAAGTTCAGATTTGAGCTGGCTTATATCCTCATTTTCTACATTTTTTGGTGCAAGTTCATGTTCATGTTCTACTTCATTGACTGGACCTGACATATTTTCGCTAGCATGAGCAACCAAATCACTCTGAAGTTTGCTGACAAGTGCCTCCAATGATTTCACTTGCGCTCTTGATTGCTCCAACTCTAAAGCTAAGGATTTATATGCTTCTAATGCTTTAACACCTTCTAACTGGACTGTTTCCACAGTTTTGTTTGCTGATTCCAATTGCATTTGAGTTTTCGCAACTACTTCCAAAGCCCGGGATTCAGATTCCTTGCAATCATTTAACTCATTTTTCAGCTTTTCCACTAAAGCCAGTGCTTCATCAAGCTCCATCCTCAAATCCTCAATCTCAGCATTATCTGACTCAGCATTGCTAATATGAACAGCCTCAGATTCACGCACTCTTTCAAGTTGAATTTTCAGTTTTTGGATTTCATTCATGGCAGACACCAGAGCAGTTGAATCCATTGAGTGCTGCTTCTGGACAGCCTCTAGTTCAGATTGCCATGCTCGATCTCGGTCTTGAGAAATCTTGCGAAGTTCTTGAAGCCTTTCCTCTTCAGAAGCAGATAGCTCCAGAAGCTGTTGCTGGGATTCCTCAAGCTCTTTTGACATGGCTAGAAGCTGCTTCTTTGCTTCTTCAGTCTCCTGCTGAGCCCTCTTCTTCCATGACTCAGAGGAGTTGAGTTGGTCCTTAGTTTTCCTTAGATCTTCTTCAAGTAGAGCAAGTTGAGACTCCAATTCTTGAACCCTACTTGGTCTCTTCTTCTAGAGCCAGATGATAAATGACAAGGCAATAGAACAAATAACAAAATTTAAAACATTACCAATAATTTCAGTCTTTTGGATTTTATACAGATAGATATGGACAAGAGATTATTATCAAAGGACTTTAGACTTCTGTAAATGGACAAAACTTAGTCCTCAAGTATTTCTTACACCATTATTCAATCAAAACTAGAATTTCAGTTAGATAATCTCAATAATAAAAGATTGCATTAAAAATAAATATAAATTACTAAGAAAAAACTTCAATTCTGATTGTAGATTGGTATCAAAAGTACTTGTGAAACTTTATCTAAATTTTGCCCTTTGTAAAATACCTAAAATGGTAACTACAGGGGAGGATGAGTTTACTCAGTTTTTTAGGCTTCTAGCCATGGAATAATTTACAATACCTCGGATATTGGACTTCTTGGTGACTTTCGCTCTGTGACCTTTGGACTTTTGTTTTTTGGTGTCTTACTCCCTGGTTTTGGTGATGACGAGACTGAGTCAGTGTCAGAGCTTGGTGTCTTCAATTTGCGAGCAGTCTGAGGAGATGCAGGACATTTCCTAGGCACTTCTGAAGTACCAGCTCTGCTCACAGACAGTCACAAGGCAATAAAAACGCATGCAGAATGCAGATAGAAAAGCAATCATGACAAAACACAGAAAGTTGATCAAGAAGTTTATTTCCAACAGTGCCCTTTCAAACATTTAGAATAAAATTGAACCTAAACATGAAGTGTATTATGTTTTTTTAGAAGGGTATTTAGTTTCCATAATATGCAGAGGACACAAAATAATATAAAAATTCCTATTAATTACTAGTTATCCCTATTATATTTAGCTATTATAGAACAGACCTACCGCAATGTGAATTCATTTGGAGTTCTTAAAACAGCTCCAATTAAATGTGTATGCCCCAGTTTAGTTCATCACTGTTCTTTGGAAAGCACGAGCTCTAAATAGTATATTCAAATTTGAAAAATAACAGGTAGTACTGTTCTCTCATTTAGATCCCTCTATCCCAGAAATAACAAGACCGCAGAATTCGGAAACAGAGATAAAAAAACAATTAAATGCTGCAAAAGTGTCAAAATAAGACAACCTTACCTTGATTTTGGTGTCTGCATAATCTAAGATTAGGTGTGATTTGAAGTTAAACTAAAGAACCTCTCCTTCAAAGCCCCTGACCCACACTTCCTGTAATAGGAATCTGATAGAGAAACAAAGACAATAAGGAATTTGATTTATAACTGAGAGAAGAGGCAATGGTTTATGGTTTGCACTTCGCACTTTACATTAGATGACCACCTGGGATCAGCATTCAACAAAAAACCCAACAAACAAACAAACCGCACATAATCCCTTCAAAGAAACTCCAAGTAAACTAACTCCACTACCACCTACCAACTTCAAAACAAAACAAATATATAAACAAATTTAAAACAAATAAAACATTGCACCAAAACAATTAGAAAATTATAACTAACAAGCCCATCTCCCAACTTTTCCGAATTTGTTTTAGACCTTTCCTCTCTTTTACTCCACAGTTCCACGTTACACTTGAGCCCCCATTGACCAGCAACAAACCACAATGTTAACCCCTTTAAGCATCCTATAAAATGCACTAAAACTAAAATGCAACCCATTTTTTTCCAAACCCATCATGTCTTCAACAGAACAATAATAACTAGCAATGATTGGGTAGGCTAGCAGACAGCTATAATTTCTCAGCTCTTTCATGTTTCAAGAGCAAAAAAATATTCTGTTTTCTAACATGGAAACCGGCCCAGACTTGTCAAAATTAAACACATGTCTCCTGAAAATAGAAGCAGATTTTATTCCCCATTTTTCAATCTGTGCGGTACGATAAACCCCAGAATGAAAAATGGAGGAAAGACACAGACTTTCCGCACTCCCCCAACACAAAAGAGAGACAAAACCCAGATCTATGTGCAACTTAAGACCAAATCACAGCTGATCCGAAAAGAATAGAAAAACAAAATATCCTAACTGAAATGAAAAAAACAAAAATCGTTTTAAAATCAAACTGAGTCATTGCAAAGAGAAAGCGCGAACAGCTTACCAAGGTTGTTGAACGTAGAACAAACCACCAGAAGACAGTATAAAAAAACACAAAACTCTTAGCTTGAACCAATACCGGAAAACCAGAGAGTAGTATCATGGTTTTCCATAAGAAGCATGTGCACACAAGTCCCCATTTTCCTTCTTCCAAACACACACTAACACTAGGCAGAAAACGATGGCTCGTCCTTTTTGAGAAAAATGGGAAGAAACATCACGGGAGGAGAAAGAAAACAAAAGCTAAACAATCCAAAAAACCAGAAAGCCAAAATGTACTAACACCCTCCCCCCACAGAAACTCGAGTCATAACACTGTTACTGCCATCACAAACAACACCCCAGATAAAAAAAAAAAAAAACTTTTTTTTTAATGGGAGGGAAGAGTTGAAGAGCACACTCAACACACAGCACAAAGAGAGGTGTGAAAGTGCCGTTACCAAGTGGTGCGTGTAACTGGGAAAACTCTGAAATAAGCCTTCGTTCACTCTCTCTCCTCTTGTGCTTCACCTTATTCTGCTTCTTCTTTGTTTTGTTATCTCCTCTTTTTTGGTGTTAGGAGGTGGAGGGAGTAGCAGGGAACAGCAAAATACGTTTGAAACCGAGGCGCCAATGAGGTTATGTCATACGCTCCAAGGTGTGCACGCGACGTCCACGCTCGTGTTTGCGTGGGTCCCACATGGGTCCGAAGTTCATTGTGGTGGGAAGTGTCGGAGTAGGTTAGTGTGGAGATAGGAAACTCCAAAGTTTCGATCTGGATCATTGTCTTGTTACGCATCACCATAAATACTACTATTAAATAACATCATTCTCTTCCCTTCACTCTTCTTCTGTCAGTGTAAGGGGTAAAAGGGTCACTCTCACACTTCATACATTAAATCATTATGAATTTTCTCACAACTTTTACAACTAGGTTTTTTTAATTCAATTCTTCTATATATATATATATATATATAGTTAGATTTTTCATATGATTATCCTTTAAAAGATATTCCTTTGAATTGATGGTAAAATTATTAGGGGATGAAACTTTTAAGAGCCTTCTGAAAGAATGTTGGAATTACGTGTAGAAATAAGAATATCCTTATTATCTATAAAATAGGAAAAAAAAATATGAGATAGGAGTATAAAGGATATTAATCCATTTTTCAATAATAAAAATCAACAAAGGAGGTCATGTTATTTCAATAAACCCACAAAATAGAAATACCCAAGGAAATAATCTCCAATTTTATTTAGTCAACTATAATTAATTAATTAGTGTTGACAAACAGAAATGAGATTTTTGAGAAATCATTTATTAACACAAGTGTCATTTTTTCAGTTTTCCTGATTTATGTTTAATAAATTGAAATAATAAAATTTCATATTATTAAAAATTGTATTTAATATATTTATTTAATTTAAAAAATCATATATAAAGTTTTTAAAATATTAACAAATATTTTAATAAGAATGAAGTGGTTATCATGAATGATTATTAATATTTAATTTGATTTGAGTACTGTTTGAAAACATATAAATTGTATTATGCATAACAATAATAATTAATTATTTTAAAATTATGCTAATATAAAATTAATAAAACATATAAAGCATTAAATTTATAATTAATAATTATTAATATATAATTTAAACTCTTTAGTATTATTAAAAATATTATAAAATATAATTATGAATAATAATGGTAATTAATAAATATTTTAAAATTATGCTAACATACAAATATTTAAATTATAAAAGGTTAAAATAAATGTTTCAGGATGTTTATTTAAATTATAATATAGTGAGATGTAAAGTTTGGATGATTTTTAATTTAAATCATATTAAATAATAGTTTTGGTACGAAATTTAAAATATTGTTGAAAATTATTATATAGTGAATTATAAAGTTGAAAATGTTGATTTAAATTATTGTTTAATATTAGTAATTGATCTTAGTAATCTAAATGTATGTTAATTAAAAATTAAATTAAATTACTCATTTTACAATTAGATTTATTAATAATAATGTTAATGATATGTGAATTATGTTATACACTTAACAAGTATTATAATATTAATATTACAGTTGTATAGACATTGTTTAGATATTTCAATAAAAAAAAGGGCATTCTAATATTTTTTTATTATCAAAACATAAACATTAACTTGTACATAGTATCTCATTAGACCGTTTAGATAAATTATCTAAATAAATCGTTTATATTGTCCAAAATCTCAATACATAATACTTGAAAAAAATTATCAATAAAAAATATACATCCTACTATATAAAAAAATAAAATAAAATATATATATATATATACAAAAATCTATGATAACCCAAATCCACTAAGTGTATCAAAAGAATCGTAATTACTTAGTAAGTAGAAACACAAACATATTGTTTATTGTGTATTAGTCGCCAAACAATTTAATTAGCATATATTTTAATAGTAATATTTTAATTTTCTTTTAATATTTTTTAAATTATTTATAATGTAATTTTAAAATATTAAAAGTATTAAATAGATACTTAGATGACTAAGGACATTAAAATGACCGTACTATCATATTTATGTCTGTTAGTAATATCAGAATGTACATTTTGTTAAATATATTTTAAATGTTTAGTTAAAAAACTGTATTTTTTAAATGACTAAATTAGTAATTTAATGCAAAAGAAGTGTTGGAGTTTACGTTATAATTTATTTACATAATATATATATATATATATATATATATATATATATATGCCCAAAATATATCATCCACTCTAGTAAAATTATTAAGTTATAATATGTTATTCAAACGTATACTAATGATGATGAAAAAAATATATAAAACCTAATAAAATATTTTAGAACCTGAAAAGTTGTAACTAACTTTCAATAATTATCAATTTTTAAGATTTAATTTTTTTTTAAACACACACTATTGAAGTTTTATCATCATCTAAAATATTTTATTTCATCTTCGGTAGAAAGTGACTGAAAGCTATACAAAATATCATAAGGAAATTTCTCATTTTTGTTGATTCTACCAATTTAATATAAAAGTAATATGTCTTTTTCTCTAATAATTGTATGGTAGCATTTCCCCAAATTTAACTATCAATAGTTTAGCTATATCCGTTTAAATGATTTTCGTTTGTACACGATTTATCATAAGTATATGTCATACAAATGAAATATCACATCAGATCTAATGTTGTTTCTAACACCCTTTTGGAAATTATATCAGTTCTTCAACATTACATAACTCAATTATGATTATCCACTACACATTATTATTATAAAGTTAAGATTGCATATTTTTAAAAATAGTCTTAATATAAATAATAAATTTATATGAAAATAGAGACCTAACATTTTTAATCATAAGTTTATTATTATTTTTAAATAAAAGCTTTCATGTTAGGCATCACTATGTAATTTTACATCTTAGTTATATCTACATATCAAGTAACAACAATTATTTGTCATCACATAAAAAAAAATATTATTAAAAAAAATATAAAAAAAGACAAAAAATATAGGAGGACTAAACTAAAACTCATATGTTAAAAAAAATTATACATAGATATACTATAAATACTCATAAAGAATTATAAGAATAAACTATATGGTAGCCTATTATATCAATGAAAAGATTTTCTATAAATAAATAATAAATTAACCAACTTATCAGCACACGCATTCCCTTTACGGAAAAATATGAGTAACTCTAATCTTGATTCCCTCAATATTATTTAAACATATTTAATTTATACCATACTTATATAATGTTAAATTAAATAAAATATGAAAAATTAATAATGTTTTTTAGGTCATTATAAACTCATTTATTCCTCATTACAAATAAAATTGAAGTCTAGGCAAAGGCAAAATAGTGTAGCCAACTACAATAAATAAATAAAACACATGAAGCTTTTAAATAATGGTAATATTGACATCTTCACCTCTTTCGTCACTATCACTCCATTCTTTTTTAATTCACAACTAACTCATTAGATCAACATGAAAAAAAAATCACATTAACTCATTTAAAATAAAATAAAATTAACCTTATTAAAAAGTTTAAAAAGAATGAGGCAAAATTAAGAAAAGCTTAATAATACAACATATTAGTATATTAAGCTATAAATAAATAAATTATTAAAAAATAAGTTTTAAATTTAATTTACTTTTTTTATAAAATCGATTTATAAAATTAAATTTTTGCTTCTACCTATATATATTATGTGATGGCATTATATATAATTATATATAGTTGATGTGTAATCTTCAATCTAAATAAATATAAATTAAAAAAAATTGAAACATGGAACTTAAACTCAATTAATAACTCACTCTCTTGATTTTAACTAAGTTCACGTAGGTATTCTAATAATAAAAATTAAAATGATGCTTAATTTATATAAAAATTATTACACAAAGAATTACATGGAATAACTTGGTCTATTTTCTGCATAAAATACTGGTGATGAAAAACATATAGAGATTAGAAAAAGTTACAGACGAAGTATTATATTTTTTGCTTGAAGAGGATATGTCCAAAAATGAAAGGTTAAAAGAAATGATGCAGCATTCATGTGTTTTAAAGCATAAGGCTTGCTTTGATTATAATGGAAGCAACAAGAGAATATTCTATGAACTTGTGATTTGCATAAGCCATTGTGCAAACATTGGACAACGTTCCACACAAATAAGTTGAAAATGAATCTCAATGCTCTCTCTCAAGCACTAGAGTGTTTGATGCTTTTATACTCCAAAAACTAATCTATGAATATTTTACACAACATAATATACACTAAAAAATATTACAGATGATGATTTCTATATAATGTTTTACTTATTTAATTTTATCATTTATTACACTATGCATTTTACCATCCAAAGTTTCTCTAATCCTATTTTATCATCACTTCTTATTTTTTTAATATATTTTACTGATTTTTCTAATATCATAATAACATGTTATAATTTCTAAAGATATATCAAAATAAATTTGTTTAACAAAATTGGTAATAAATTAATATTATTTTGATTTTCAAAACTTTTTTGAGAAAATATTACATCATAAAAAAAACATAATTCATAAAATAATTAAATATATTTTTCGTTCTTATACTATAATATGAAATTGATTTTCGTTTCGGATTCGCACTTTAGACAATCAAAGTACCTATAGTATTGAAATAATTAGAATGTGTCATTCTAATATGGAAAATTATTGTTAACTTTTTTCAAAACATTGTTAGTTTTTTTTTAAATTCGTTGTTATTTTATTGGAGACTCATATCCACTATAACTACTTTCAATAGGTTAATGAAGCGAAACCTAAAATTGAATCAATTATATATTAAAAAACTTATTTCAATTATTTTTCTACTACAAACATGTGAATAATATAAAATTTAGACAAAAACAAAAGATAATTTTATGTTATAATACAAAGACGAAAAACATATTTAATCCTTAACAAAATATGTAAAAATATATTGTGTTTATAAAATTACTTTTCCATATTGCAATTAAAATGAATTTGTTTAACTTATTGGACGTAACTCACCTTATAAAAAGATTGGACTCAGTAACGAAAAAAATTAACTTTATAAAAAGTAATTTCTAAAATAACTCTTCTGAAAATGAAAATATAAAATTAAAAAAAATATTCTGAAAAAACATATCCATAATAAATCATTATGTTTTGGAAATAAAATTTCAAAACAGAGTTTGAAAATAAAAAAACTCATTTTAAAAAAACAACTTTTGAATGAAAAAAAAAACGCTTTAATTTAAAAAAAAACAGAATTTGAAAATATATTCCAAAAAATGTTATGAAAATCTAAATCCAAAAAATATTCCGAAAAGAGAGTTTTAAAATATATTTTTATTCGCACTTTTTTTATTTAATGAAAATTCAGGTGGTACTCAAGGATGACGGTGACACAACCTACAAGTGTAGAATGTTGGTGTGGTCTTCTGATGCAAGAAGGTGGTGGTGGAGAAACATTCAAATAATTGTTAAATAAAAATTATTTTTACAAATAAAAATAATTAATTATTATATTAATTAAATTAAATACTATTTTAAATTTTAAAAAACTTATTGATATTTAAAGTAATTTTTATTATTAATAAAATTTATAAATTAGATATTTAAATAGTTATCAATATTTTAACTTAATTATCAACTATTTTAGATTATAAAATTAATAATTATTTAAATATTAGATTATAAACTATTTATTAATAATAAAAATTATTTTAAATATTAATAATTTTTTAATTTATAAAATAATATTTAATTTACTTAATATAATAACTAATTATTTTTATTTTTAAAAGTGATCCATTTAATTCTAATGTTTTACTCTTGTGTTAGGTTTACTATGTATATGGGTGTGCTTTCTTTTTGTTGTTGCATATGGGGAATGTGGTGGTAGGTTAGGCCAGATGGTGGGTTGGAAATGTGGTCTCAGCCATATGTGGGCAATTGCTTGCTCTACCCTGGCAAACTTTCTAAAATCTTATTGTACCATTATCTTTTTTTATTTTGAAAAACTGTGTAGGGTGAGGTGCAGAGAAACTTGGTTTTGTTTTGGTGATGGTTTGAGCTGCAGAGAGGAGGTGTTTTTAGTGTGGTTGTGGAGGGACGTTTTCAGGCTAAGGTTCGGTTAACAATGTTGTGAGGTAAGAACCCATTTAAACTGGTTTTTCGCATTTCGTTCGAGCTAAGGTGGTCTTGAATATCATTATCCGGAAGCCTGGTTATTACCTTACTGATGTCGGTGTCTAGAATTCATTATTAGTCACTCCGAATGTAAAAATCCGTAAGTATTTAACATTTGCAGTTGAAGCTTCCGGACACCCATGTCCATAATGTAAAAGTAGCTTACGGATATCATTATCCGGAATAGGGTTATGCATTTTGGATGTATGTATCCAGAATGATGATGTATGTGTTCTGAATTTGGGGATGTGGACATTAGTATCCAAAACTTATTCATAAGCAAACCCTTTTGGATGAAGCCATCCGCAGCACATAAATACCTTATGCACAAGCATATCCAGAAGTCAAAAATGACTTCCGCCTAAAACTATCCACAATGCACACGCATGTTAAAACTGACCTTGTCTTCTTCGGTGCCTTCGTTCATTGTTGTCGTCGAACTCCCTCACAGATGATGTCTTACTTAGCACAACAATGGACAACCTTCGCACTCCTGATTCGTCTTCGTTCAAAGGGTCATTCAAGTCAAGCCTCTACTATCGTAGAGGAGAAATGCCAACAAAACCAAGGTGGCACTGACGAATGCTACGTTGGGTGCGAGAATAAAGGCTGTTGGGTGCGAGAACGAAATTGTTGGGTGAATTCACTTAACTAATTTTTTTTTTGTTAAGGATATTTCAGTACTTTTACATATACACCTAATCAAAATCTAGTTAGTTTGTCGACCCAATAAAAAATACAAGTTGAGCTGGATATTTCAAACTCGCTAGCCCATACTTATTAATTTTTCATAAATTGCACTCTTTGCCGGCTAAATTGCACCACCTCATTAAGTTTTTTTTTTTTAATTATTCATTGTTACGTCTAAATGTTTGTATGTTCAATATAATTTAATATTGTTATTGACTATTCCATCAATACCATACTGGTATATCTTTTATTGATTGTTGAAAATTGACGCATTGAAATATTGATCAGTTTATAGGTGAGTTTAATGATTGAGTTACAATGTTATAAACTATGAACGATTTGTATTTTTTTATATTTGTATACTTACAAGTACAAGTTAGATTTTATTTTCCTGTTCTACTTCAATCTTCATAACATGCTTTATTATTCACTTGTAATAAATAAGAAATCCTTAATCTATAAGTTTTTTCTTTTATATAATAATATTTTACTCACAATAAATTCATGTTTTTTATGGGAATTATTCTATTGAAAATGTGGTTTGTGTTTGTTAGTACGTTGCATCTGACCCGAGTTTCCTAATTCTGATTAGTAAATAATTGTTCTCACTTTGCTTAAACGTTACTTCGTGTGCTCCTTTTCGTGGCTTTTTATGCATATAACACCTATTTTTTCTTTTATTTTTTTATTAATTTTAAATCTAACCGATATTTATAATTTAAAAAAACTATTTTATTTTCTTTTAAAAGTTTGTTGTGGCTGTGGCTGAAACCCGAGAACAAAATGAATGTAACGAAGCATTATCTACTCATTTCATTTTCCCCTGAAGTGTGAGGAAGAGGAGCGGCGATGATGGCATGTGGCAGTGTAAGGCAGAGTGTGTGGCGACGGATGAGTGGATTTCATTTCCACCTTCCGCTCTCTTCCGCTTCTCTCCTCTCTGTTCACCACACCAGCTACTCCTTTCCAAAGCTTCACAATCTCACTCATCTCGCCGCCACGCCGTCGCCGTTACTCAAAGCCTCCGCCAGGAATGACGGCCTCACCGACGACGGAGTCACTCTTGGCACGGTGAAGCTGCCTTCGAATACCGACCTTCAGCGATTCGATTCCTTGCTATTTCAGGTAAACAAACAAAATTTAGAATGTATCTAAATAGATGAGATGCAATTTTGTTCATAATGAAACTAAAATTAGTATTATCTGTAAGGAATAAGAAATAGTTTAAAGTTTTAATTAATTCAAGTGAATATTAGTTTACAGTTTTGGTATCTTTTGTTTTACATGGTTTTTTCCTTGTACTGTGACAGTGGGCAAATAGCCTTTGCCAGGGAGCGAATCTGCCTCTTCCTGTGCCTCTCAAGGTATTTCATTAATGGATTTCATTATTAGCCTATTTTGAAATGATAATTTGTTTGGAGAACTATGGTGATTTCCCACACACGTCGTAAACGTAAAAAACACAACAAGCATTCTTCTGCAATAATCTATGGCATATATTTGTATCATGATTTTTGATATTCAGGTGGACAAAATAGCTGGTGGAGCTAGGTTGGGTTTTATCACTATTGAGAATGGGAAAACTGAAGTTCTTGTGTATATTGATTGCTTGGTTTCTCCATCAAATCAAAATTCTGCTCCAATGTTTCGTGCCATTAGAAATGGTCCCTTGAAAGATAAGGTACCACCAGGTGAGCCTAGAATTATGAGGAGCCTTCTTCAAGCTCTTCAAAAGTCAATTGAAATCGCCAAATTGTGAATATTTTCTTTCTTTCTTTCTAACTTACTATTGTGTATGTATGTATGTATTTTTATTTTAATTTATTTCTCCTATATTGTTTTTACTTACTAGTTTAAATTCTTCATAAATGTTTTTGATCTTCAACTTCAATTTTATTTTGTACTGGGAAAAACAATTTGGATTGCATCTAACTATAAAATTTGTTCCAAATTTAAAATATATTTCATTTGATTTGAATTGAATTAAATTGTTTTTATGGTTTAAGCAAACTAAATTGGATATTTTTATATAAACTGAATCGTTTTCAACTCTTTAAAACTAAACTATTGTTTGAACTATTCTAATCTACACGAATCCATTTTGAATTGTTTTTGGAAAATAAGTTTAAGGATAAATTAAATTCTGTTGATTAAATGCTAACTAATTCCTTCGAAGAAAGCAAATCTAATCAAAATTAAAGAAAAAACAATACACGATAAGTTTTGAAGTAACAAGTAGGTTATTGAAGTAAAACACTAAACCATCTAGTATTATATTATTTAGAAATTGAGTATACAAACTATTCCTTCCTAATCTCTTCTAAGACTAAGAATTTCAAGTATATTCCACTCTCACATTTAGCTATAAGTAAACAGATAATGAATTCTAAGGAATAATTCTCGTAAAGAGAAAAGGATATCAGACCTTAGTTAGTTATAAGCATACAAATACAACAAATATTACAACCATTACAACAAATATCACAACCATTATATCAACAAAAGTATTAGGACATATATAAAAGGGCATATATAAAATAGGTATTTGAGCAAGTAAATGATTTTTTTATTAGTAAAGAATAAATAAAATAAAATGAGACACTTTAGGGATGTCCTAACCTTTTATACAAATAATCTCAACAGAAGCTTCTTATCACCCAACCAGTTTGGGATCCAATAGACATTACAATACACCAATCACATTAATATATCATAACAAGATACAAGAGCACATCAATATACAATTACATAAACCTTCCAAAGGAACACATCATCAAGACAAGACACAAAAGTTCAACAATTAAACTCAGTCTTCGCCACCAAACAGAAGTAAACCAAATACCCAAGCACCAAATCCATCAAATTGACCCTGCGATGAGGATATAGAAGACAAAAAACCTACACTAAACACACCACGTCTCCCAAATATGGACAAAGCGTTAAATAAGAATCACCAAACATTAGTCTCTCAAATATCTCATAACATAAAGGTTCCAAACACCAATCCGAGTAGGATAAATCAACCAATCTTTTATTTACCGTAACCCAAGACCAAAATCATCAAATCGACCTTGCCAGGAAGAAACAAAAGCCAAGAAAACCTGCACAAAACACACCACAACTTCAAAACATGGACAAAACGTTAAACATAAATCACTAAACATCAATCTCTGAAATATTTCATACAACAAAGGGGTTCCAAACACCAATTTGAGTAAGAAAAATCATCAAATCTTTCCTTTACCGTAATCCAAGACCAAGTTTTCCTTTATACCACAGTAAAAACCTCAACTAGATCAACACGCTCATTCTTAAAAACCACCATACTCCAATGATTCAAAATTTCACCTATAATACCTACCTAAATCCTCCAGTACCTAACAATAGCATGTTTCAAACATATAGGTTTAAAAATCTTAAAGTGCATTTGGACATCATAATGTAATTCCGAAGAAATCCCGAGCTACTTGAGACACTGTCCCCAAATTCTCCAAGAGATCTTACAAAAATAAAAAAAGATGACTTACCATCTCTTCTTCCACACTACACAAGGGACAACGGTCACACACACTGAAGAAATACCACGCCTCAAAAGATTGTCCTTAGTGACTTTATCCAACACCCTTTTCAACCTTGAAGAAAGAATTTTAGATACAATTTTATACACACATCCCACCAAGGAAATCGGTCTAAAGTCATTCAAAAGTTGTGGATTTATAATCTTTGGGACAAGAGTAATAAAAGAAGCATTAGTACCTTTCGTCCAACTACCACCCTCTGCAAAAAATTGTATCGCACTCAAAACATCTCCTTTTATAATATCCCAACAAAATTTTATAAAGCCAAAGTGAAAACCATCCAGTTCAGGACTTTAAACCGCTTCCTTAATTTCAGCTTCAGAAATAAGTCCAACCAACATTTCATTATCCTCTCTTGTGATACCCTTATACCGGGCATTATCCAATCTAACATGTCTTTTTTCCCCCCTCTGAACCTTTCCTTAAAAAAATCTTTCTCTCTAGCTTTTACTTTAACCGAGTCATCACACCACTGATCACCAACCTTAAGACCACTAATCCCATTTTGCATCCTCCTCCACTTAATATTGGAGTGATAAAACTTTGTATTCAAATCACCTTGACTTAACCAATTCATCCTTGCTTTTTGCTACAAAATCGCTTCTTGTTTAACTTTGGCTTGCCCCAAGTCAGCTAAAAGTCGTCTTCTTTCTTTTTTGCCTTCCACACTCAGCTCCCCCTCATCATCTTTTTCATCTAAAAGTTGAATTCTCTTTTCCAAATCCACTCTTTGTTGATTAACATCTCCAAATACATATTTTTTTTTTCTCTTATGTCGAACTTTAACCTTTTCAATTTCTCCTTCAAAACATATAGACCATTTCCCCTAATAACATCACTTTCTCACTTAGTTCTTATGAGCTTCCTAAAACGAACATCTTTTTGCCATATATCGAATCATCTGAACGATTTTGGACCCCAATCAATATTTGTATCCTTTAAAATTAACGCACAACGATCCAAAATTGATATCCCTTCTGCAAACCGTTTACTTCCCGGCCACTTCTCTAACCATTCAAGTGAAACTAAAATTCTATCTATTATGCTTTTAATTGTCTCATTAGGTTTATACCAAGTAAACTTTCTTACCACCAACGAAATATCGACCAGACTAGAATCTTCAATAAAATTATTAAAAGTCCGTATTTCACTACTATAATTGACATTAGAGCTTTGGCCTCTTCTCTCCCCAACAAATTTGATAGAATTAAAATCTCCAGCTACACACCACAATTTTATTGGATGACTCTTTCTTACCTTACTTAAGTCATCGCAAATAATTCTCTTTTCTCTTAAGGAACCAACATAATATATATTAACTATCGTTATTTCTATCGGCGTTCCTATCTTCCACACTGCTTCAATGATTGAAAAGTTATTCCCGTTTTTGTACCTTTTAATTTCAAAACAATTTTTCTTCCATATAGTGACTAGCCCTCCACCATTATTGACTACCCCATTCTCAATCCAATCAATTTCATTTGACCCCCAAATTTGATAGCACTTCTCCTTACTAATATGTTCACATTTTGTTTCCTGAAGGCAAATAAATCCAACTTGTTCTTTTCTAATAAGATCACTAATATACTTCCTTTTTATCCTTCCTCCCAAACCCTTAATATTCATACTAATAAGTTTCATCATCTAAAACATTTAGCCCATCCCTACTTAGACCCTTCTTCCTATTGTCTTTTTCTTCCATACATTTTAAACTATTTAAGACTCCTTCCTCGTTTCCCAAACAAGAGAAACCTAATTCCTTTCCTACATTCCAAATTCTAGCTGCCTCCAAAGACTTGTTATTTAACCAAAATAGACGATTGCAATTTTTAACACCATTATCAGAGATGTAAATATAATTAGACTCTAACCTTACATTTGTCTTGCGAGACTGCTCATTGGTTCTGTTAAGGCATGCATACCCCCACCACTTGTGATTTTCTGTTGCTACTCTCCCCAACCTCCGACATCCTTTGTCTAGCACCGTTGATCGATGCATCGAGGCGGTGTAGGCGCACATGTGCGACAGAGCTCGTGGAGAAACCCCCAGATTGCGTGTCAGCAACACCCAAGGGCCTACGAACCACCAATAAATATGTTGGATCGCTTCCACACCTTGAAGGGGTCTCCGCCACCACCAAACCTCCATCTTCGGCACGCGTAGAAGGCGCGACAAGACGGCAGGCCGAGGACGAAGCCGCGAAGCTTGCGGCAATGTCACCCAGAGTTGCCTTTGTTCATGCAGCATGCCTGCTCCCATACCGCGAAGAAGATGCCTCCACAGTTGTCCCTTCATCTCCGGCAGGCGTTGACTACAAGGCATGGAAATGGCTCAAGTGCGTTGTCACACTATTAGTACCTCCTAGGGCCACGTTAGCCCTACACCAGGTTATGAAAATTCACTTTCACAAATAGTTGAGCTTGTTCCAGCTAAGCACACCCCATCTCTAGGTGCTTGAAATTAGGCCCACTCACAGTCAAAAGGCCCAATATGATCACTTAACCTTTTTATTTCCATTAGGGTTTGTAGCTGCCCACCTGCCTCTTTAATTACAATATTAGAGTGCCTAGGCTCCCCCTTTAACTCATTGTTTACCTCATTAATACCTTCAGGTTGTCCACCTAACACACCAATTACCTCATTAAGACGCTTAGAGTTTTGTAACCCTTTAGGTTGTTGACCTTCGACTTCATCACCCATGCCTTCCGCATCAACGTGTGTATGTGTTCCACTCCGAAGAATCTCTTCCACCTCCTCCATCGTCGTCTCCTCCCCAAAGCCGCCATGATGAAATGATTGATTAAGAAGCACCAACACAAGAAAGAATACCAACCAGGAACATGATCAAATCCAAAGAAAAGGGAAAGTAGTATAATAATTACAACAAGTTTATAAAAGGCGTCAAAATAAGCAAAGTTGAGGAGTTAGAGGATGAGATTCATCAAGATAATAAGACTCGTGAATGAATGTATTGTAAGTAAATAATACACAATTCATAAAGAAAAAAGAACGAGCTATATTATCAAATTATAATGTATGATGGAAGCTCTTGTATGAACATATGTGGCAAAAACAAATATAAGCAGTAAACAAACATAAATATCGTTTAGAATTATTATTCTATCCCCTTTTGTTATTATCAACAAGAGGTGAAAGAGAGAAAAAAAAATCATCATTGTTATAACAGTGAAGGTGGTGGAAGTCTAACTTAATTCTTTTGGTTCTAATAAGAATCCCATTTTTTTCATTGACATTTTTACTATGTAGAAAAGTCTTCGTGAAGAACCATTAGGTTGTTGAAGTTCATCGTTTGGGGTCACAAAAATAGGCACATGATAAGGTTTTGGGCTTCTTTGACATTTTTTTTTAGTTTTCCACCCATTATTTTGGACGTTTAACTTAATGGTTTTGATTTCAATAATAGTCTCATTATTTTAAGACAATTTCCCCCTGCACCTCTATATTTTTTTTTCTAATTCTAACAATATCCTTTTGAGTATGGTGGAAAGTGTGATGTCTATTATAGTAAATGAAGATGAATATTCCTTACCTGATGTGACGCTTTAATGTAGCGTACGTAATCGCACGTAATCGTAATAGAGAAAGGGAGGTTTTGATAAACCCTAATTATAGAGAAAACTAAATATAAAATAAACTTCTTTTATTCACTTGTATATTAGAGAGTAAAATACATGGTGTATATATAAGAAAAAGATTAAGACCTAGCTAAGACAGAAAAGGAAAGTTGGACCAAACAAACAAATTCCAATAATTTAAAATAGAAAATTAAATATGGTAACACCCCCCTCAAGCTGGGAGTAGATATTTGTCAGGCCCAGCTTGGATTTGAGAGTAGAGAACTGTGCGGAAGCAAGGGGCTTGGTGAATATGTTAGCAACTTGCATTGCAGAAGTAATGGGCAGCAGTTTGAGGAGACCAGAGTTAAGTTTTTCACGAACTAGGTGGCAATCAATTTCGATGTGCTTGGTTCGTTCATGAAAAACTTGATTGGAAGCTATTTGAAAGGCAAATTTGTTGTCACAGTACAGGGTTACAGGTTGGGAGAGAGGAAGATGTAAATCCTGAAAGAGGTAAGGCAACCTTTGTAGCTCACATGTGGTGGTGGCAAGGGCTCTATACTTGACTTCAGAGGAGCTGCGGGAGATAGTTGGCTGCTTCTTTGATTTCCATGATATTAGGGAGTCTCCTAAGTAGATGGAATATCCAGTGACATATTTTCGTGTGGTAGGACATGTTGCCCAGTCAGAGTCATTAAAACCACAAAGGTGAAGTGAACTAGTGTGAGAAAAATATAGTCTTTCACCAGGGATGCCCTTTAGGTAACACAAAAAGACGTGAGACAACTTGTTGATGATGAGATGTGGTTGCAAATATGAATTGGCTTAAATTGTGGACAACGAAGGTGATGTCTGGTCGCATGTTGGTTAAGTAAATTAGACGTCCAATGAGTCTTCTGTATTGGGAAGTGGCATCAACGTTGAGATGTGAGCCTTGGTCGGGAGAGAGACGGGAGGTGTGAGTCATAGGAGTGGCCACAGGTGTAAAGTCAAGCATGCCAGTTTCTTGAAGGAGATCAAGAGTATACTTGTGTTGACTTAAATGAAGGCCAGTACTGTTGCGAGCAATTTCCAGTCCCAAAAAGTAAGTGAGATTACCTAAATTTTAGGGTTTAGGGTTTAGGGCAAGTTGTTTTAAAACCCAATTTTTGGTAGTGGCAACAACAAGGAGAAGGCGGAGGGTAGTGAGTTTAGCAACAGGTGCAAAAGTGTCTAAGAAATCAAGTCCTTCAAGTTGGGTGAACCCGTTGGCAACAACTCTAGCTTTGTGGCGCTCAATAGTGCCATCAGAATGATATTTGATTTTATATACCCATTTACAACCAATAGTTTTCTTTCTTGGAGGGAGAGGGGTAAGTTGCCAAGTATTGTTAGCAGCAAGGGCTTGAAGCTCAGCTTGCATGACAGATTGCCAAGAAGCATGTTTGGAGGCTTCGGTATAGGTGCGAGGTTAAGGATGAGAATTGATAGAGGAAATAATATTTCTAAAATTAGAAAATAAGGAATTATAAGACAAGTAATTATGAATAGGATATCTACTACTTACAGTGTTGGTTGCTGTGTGGAAATCGGCAAGATAGGCAGGTTGTCAGTGAGGACGAGCTGATCTTCTTGGAAAATGGGGTGAAGTGCTTCCTGGAGGTGCATGAGGAGATAATGTTGGTGGAGGTGCAGTGTTGGATGCAGGAGCAGAGACATTATTTGCTGGAAGATCAAAGGATAATGAGGCTGGTGGAGGGGCTGCAGGAGTAGAGGCACACGATTCGGCATGAGGTGCAGGAGTAGAGGCACACAGCTCGACAAGAGGTGCAGTATCAGAAAAAAAATCAAGAGCAGAATTATATGCGTTAGAAATAGGGAGAGATAAAGTGTTGGGGTCCCTAGGCAAGCCAATATCCAATTTATATGAAAATTGGATTTCATGAAAGATTACATGTCTTGATATCTCTATGCGATGAAACTTTAAATTTAAGACAATATAACCTTTTGTATTTTGCGGGAAACCAAGAAAAATACCTTTGGTAGATCTATCATCTAATTTCTTCCTATGTGCAGTAATGGTACTAGCATAACATAGGCAACCAAACACTTTTAAAATGGAAATGTCATACGGTTTTCCAAACAATTGTTCATGAGGAGTGATGCTATTAAGTAATGGAGTAGGAATATAATTTATTAAGAAAACAACATGATTTACAGCAAATTCCCAAAAAATAGGAGGAAGATTTGCTTGAAAAAGTAAGGCCCTGGTTACATTTAATATGTGTTGATGTTTACGTTCCACAATGCCATTTTGTTGTGGTGTTTCAACACAAGATGTTTGATGTGGAATCCCCTTTGAAGCATAAAAATTTGACATAGCAAACTCAACACCATTGTCAGTACGAATCGTTTTGATATTAGTTTTGAAATGATTTTGAACAAAAACAGTGAAGTTAATGATGTGCGGAGGCACTTCAGATTTATTATGCAGCAAAATAACCCAAGTATAGCGCGAGTAATCATCAACAATAGTTAAGAAATAACGAAAACCTTGCATAGAAGTTATGGAATAGGGTCCCCAAATATCAAAGTGTACAAGATAAAAAATAGCAGAGGTAGCAATAGTACTTAAAGTGAAAGGAAGTTTTCTCTGTTTTGCACGACTACAAGTGTCACATACATGATGAATATCAATAGTAATAAAAGGGTATTGTTTGCGTAAGACATGTAATCTTTCATGTGAAGGGTGCCCCAGTCTATAGTTCCACAGTGTTTTGTCTGTGATATTACAATTAATAAGAGGAGCAAAATTATGTGGTTTAGAGCGACTAGAAGCAGCCAAGGTAGTGACAGGGTACAAGCCACCAATGGCTTCATCTGTACCAATCCTCTCTTGGGTGAGATTGTCTTGTATAATGTAGTGAGTTAAAGTGAAAGTTAAAGTTAAAGTGCATTTAAGTTGGTGTGTGAGTTTAGAAACATATATTAAGTTTAATTGAAAATTAGGCACATATAACACACCAGACAAATAAAACTTGGCCGAAAAATGTACTAAACCAGAATATGTGGCATAAATAGTTTGGCCATTTGGGAGACTAATTAAGACAGGTTTGATTTTAGTGTAAGTAGTAAAAGCGCTCAAATTGTGGCAAACATGATCCGTGGCACCATAATCAACAAGCCAAGATTCTTTTATAGCAGAAAGTGAAGAGAAAAACTTACCCGTTGAAGATTGCTCGGTATTGGTGATTTTATCCGCGCTGAGAAGGTGCCGACTTGATTAATTTGAGCGTGAGGGGCAAGATCCTCAAGGTTTTGTTGACACAAAATGTTGGTTAGGAATTGACACTGCTGTGATGTAAGTTGAATCCCCTTTACATCCTGTTCTTTTTAAAAAGATTCAGAAGAAGGGTTAGTAGTAAACATATTGTTGGCTTGGGATGTCCTATTGGTGAATTTGTAGCCAGGAGGAAACCCATGCTTTTTATAACAGGTGTCTACAGTGTGACCAAGACGATTACAAAAAGTGCAAATTTTTCTAGTAGAAGAAAACTTTGAGGTTTTAACATCACCAGAAGGAAAACCCACTTTTCGAAAACAAACAACTTCAGTATGACCATATTTATTTATCACAAAAATTACATGTAGTAGTGCGACTACTGTTAAGACTATGAAGACTGGGGCAGGAACAACAGTGGATAATTGTCTCTCTTGTTGGACAACCAAGGAATTTTTTTTGGATATGACAAGAATGGGATCCATGAGCAAAACATGAGAACATATATTTTTATACTGATCATTTAATCCTCTTAAAAATTGCATAACACGATCCTCACACTTTCTTTGATTTATAATAAAATTGACAGAACAAGAACATTTTACTGGGCATGTGCACACAGGATTAGGTCTAAAATTCTCTAATTTGTCCCAAATAATACGCAATTTTGTAAAATACTCTGTGACAGACATATCCCCCTAGTTTAAAGAAATAGCCTCAAATTGCAAATCAGAAATGCGAGATAAATCCCCTTGTGAATATCTAACTTTTAAATCATTCCAGATGTCAAAGGCTATGTCCATCCAAACAATGCTTTGCCTAATAGGGATTGAAACAAAGTGTACTAACCAAGAGACAACCATGTTGTTACAGCATGTCCAAGACGAGAAAGTGGGATCATCCCTTTGTGGGCACGGGTGTGAGCAAGTATGAATTCCACTTTGTTCTTGGCACTAAGATCAGTGATGAAGGATCTAGTTTGTGGAATCAAGAACAGGCGACACCAACGAGGCTGCGGGATTCTCGCTTGGGTGTAAGTATAGGAAGTTGTTCATCGGCTGTTCCAAAAGGGGCATCGATGTAGGGTTTCCATTTGAATAGGAAATCAGTGTGGGGTTTTCATCAGCCATCGCCTACAAGATTTAAAAAAAAAAAATAACCAAGAACAACAAAGAGGGAAATAAAAATCAGAGAGAAGCGCAGCAGAGCTCTTCATTCGAAGAGCTCTGATACCATATTATAGTAAATGAAGATGAATATTCCTTGTCTGATGTGATGCTTTAATGTAGCGTACGTAATCGCAAGTAATCGTAATTGAGAAAGGAGGTTTTGATAAACCCTAATTGTAGAGAAAACTAAATATAAAATATTGTATATTAGAGAGTAAAATACATGGTGTATATATAAGAAAAAGATTAAGACCTATCTAAGACAGAAAAGGAAAGTTGAGTCAAGCAAACAAAGTCCAATAATTTAAAATAGAAAATTAAATATGTTAACAATGTCTTCTTTTTTATTTTCAAGTGGTAGTGGTTGCTCATGGTGGCTGGTGGTGACCGTGGTTGAGGAAAGTTTGTGGTGTTTTTACTATTGGTGGTTATGTTTTCGTTTGTTTTTATTTTTAGTTTTTGGAAGCCATAAAACTCAGAAAAAAAGAACAATGGGAGTACAAAATTAAAAAAAAATAATAATTATCTTCGCATTGGGAACATTGAATACAACGAAACTTCTCCCCAACTCACTCTCTCACACACGTTCAAATGATGAAATTATTTTCTCAAACACTGCAACGGAAGAAGAATGAAATTGTTGCGATTAGAAAGAAAAGAAAAATATGAGATGCAACTAAGGTTATTTGAAAATGTGATATTATGCTTTATTTAGTGTTATTTTAATTTTTTTAAAATGTTAAAACCTATTTTTTACAATTAATATAAAGGTACTATAGGAAAGTATGAAGGTGAAAGAATTTGCCTTATTTTAATTAAAAATTTTAATATGTAAAAAAATATTTGTGAAGGTCTATTATATTGTTTAAGTTCATTGTCTAAGATTATAAGCTAAGTGACATGATAAGTTTTTGACTTGTTACTAATGATTTATTGTGCTTTTGACCTATTATTTCAATGTCTTAATTAAACACAAATTCATCATAACTTCTTTCTTCAATATTTTACAACTACATTTTCCTCAAAATTAAATATTATAATTTTTAATTTCACATACAACTTTTATTTTTCACATTTCTATGTATCAAAAACAATATTACTCAATGCATAAAATATTCACTTTATTCATTTAATCAAAATTAATCCATTCATTTATCAACTTCAAATTTTAACCAATTATATTTTTTTAATTTTTAATATTTCCTAAATAAGAAATTGTATTTATAAAAAAACACTTACTCATATTACAATTTACATTTAAAATAAACCTACATAATTACTTGTAAATATATCAAATATTCTTTAAAAAAAACTTCAATTTTTTTTTCTTCCAATTAATTTCTTCTTAACTTAATTATTTTTTACCTTATTTATAATTAATTCTTACTTACTTAATTTACCTTTATAAATTTCTATTGCTTACATCTTTTTCCTAAAATAATATTACTACTTTAAATTAGCTTTCTCAATTTTTTTAAAATTCATATTTATACATTTTTATTGAGATTTTGTCCTCAAGTTAATGAATTTGAAACCACTAATATTTTATTTATTTATTTCATAACTTTTCTTCCCTCTATGTTTTAAAAGTAATAAACCAAAAAAGAAATAGAAAACCCGTCTAGTATTCTGGTGAGAATTGTCCCAATCAAAAGTTAAAATTTGGCTCCTCGAAAATCGAATTCTAACTTTTCACATAAAGCGTGCTATCTATATAAATATAAAATATTCTACACAATATACTATGTGAAAAAAAAAATGCTATATCAGTGAAAATTTCCTCATGTTTGAGCTAAATTATTTTATTTGAATATTTAAAAAATAATGTCAGAGAAACACTTTTTATCATTAATTTACTCATATTTTATTTATACTTTATATATATTTAAATTTTTTAAATAAGTTGCAGATCAATTTTTGTTTTGAATATCTAATAAAAAAAAATCTTTAAATTAGATACTTAATAAGTTGCAGTTTATTTGTTTTCCAATTTTAATGTTTGGTGTGTCTACTAAGATTAAACACGTCACATAATCTAGAGTATTATAAAATTATATACATTAATTAGTTATATTGATATATTATATAGTGGATAATTTATAACATGATAAAAAATATGTTAAGATGTAAAATAAAATCTAAAAATATTTCAGAATTATTTAAAAAGTTAACATAGTAATAAAAATAAAAAGTAAATATTTTTGTTGGTAAACTTAGACTATAATTTTATAGATAATACATGGAAGAAAAAGAGTTATTAAATATTTATAAAACAAAAATGGAGGATGCAAAACTTATTTCTGTTGAAAGTATCTCTTGAAATTAAAAATTAGGTTTCATTATTTACATAAAAAAACATTTATTTTGTATTCAGACACCAAAAACAACACACGACTGAACAGGGCCCAGATCGTATTTACCCTGAAAGCGACATGGCAGAGTGTTCAATTTCTCGATTTGCTGCAAAGTGAAATTAATTGTTTTTGACTTATTTGGACTGTTTTCTTTATTTGAATTATTTAAATTATTTTCAGTAAACATCTATTTTAAAATATATGTTTTTATAATTTTTTTAATTTTAGAAGTTTTAGTTGAGGGTAAAATATTACTATATTTGAGGCTCCTAAAAAATTGGTTGATAACTTAATTTGTGCTTTCAAAGAAATTTAATATAATTTGGAACTTTTATGTAAAATATGATTTAGCGGTCAATTTATATAAAATTATCTGAATTAATATATAAAATATTATAAACAAGTATTGTAATTAAATTTTCATTTTTAAACTAAAACTATGAAAAGTAAGAGAAACGGACAAGAAACATAATAAGAATAATTAAAAGTCATACGAAAATTTTAAACAAAAGAATAGGAGAGAAAGAATGTTAGTCAAGAAATATATGTAAATTTAATTCTTTTGATTATAATTGCATCACACATTTTTAATAACTAATTTAATATATGTATTTTATTCTAAAAAATAACAATCCTTCTATATATCTAGTTTTTACATATCAGTTTAAAATTTGTAAATTTTCGTAAACTACATTATTCGCTTCAAATCAATTTTCTTCAACTTGTGTTACATTTTCTTAAAAAGAAATTGTGTTTATAATTATTATATAACTTCTTTAAATGGTAAGTCGAATACTCTAATTAAACTTTAAGTCCAACAAACTTTATTTTTTTTATAATATCACATTAGTTCACTCAGATTCATTCATAACGTTTGAATATTGATATTACATAAGAAATTAACAGTTTTTTTTACATTTTTTTTCATAAGTCAATCTTTGTTATTTATTTATTATTTATTATTTAATATATTATTATACAATAAAATAAAATTACCATTCTTAATAGTAAAGGCATCTCTTCTTAAACATTATTTTAAAAAAAATATGATTTTACCATTATTTAACGATTATGAATTATATTCTTCTTTTATTTTTTTTTATTTTAAAATTTTAGCTAATTTAAAAAATATTTATGTAACATAATTTTTTTACTAAATAACATAATTATGTATTATTTTTATTCTCTTACGACCTTGTAAATAGTTGTGGTGTTGTGTGAGTCCAACAAAATTTAAAGCCTGAATCATTTGGTGCCATGTGGTCTCTAGAAAAGAATTCCCACTGATTTTTCATTGAAGTAAAAGGGAGAATTCAAATTGCAACAAGGTGCCTTTAATTTTGACCTTGCTTGTGGTGACTTCATTCAAGGTAAACAAGAGCTGGAAATTCCAAGGCAAAAAACATACATGCAAAGGTTTAACAATTTTTTCCTTATACAATTCAAATACGATTTTTATCAGTTTTAATGTTTTGTTTGGATTATGGAGTGAAAATAAGAGAATGATTTTGAAGAAAAAGTGTAAAGAAAGTTAGGATGTTTGAATTGATATAAATAAAATAGAAAGTGTGAGAAAAATTTATAAAAGTTTGTGAGTGATGTGATATGATGAGTGTGATTGAAATTGTATTTTTTTTAATTGGTAAAAATATAACTTTACACATTTGCCCTTACATTTAAAAATTGTTAAAAATTAATTTGATTGATTATTTGTGAATTATAATTGTTTTTGAATTAAAATATTATTTTCGATAATTGAAACATTATTTTCGATACTATGTTCGAGCTAATTTCGAAAAAATATAAATTATGTAAAATTTTCGGACCATATTTATAATTGTGATGAACTTTATTTAGAACAAAGTTGTAATTGTGGATTATTTATTTTTCAATTATAGTTGTATGCAATTAAAATATTATTTTCGGTACTGGACAAATTATTTATGATAATGTGTTGGAGCTATAATTTGATAAATGACAATTTTTTAATAAAATAAATATTAATGTAGTGTTTTATTTTGTTAAAGCAAAATTCATTGATAAAGTTCATGCATAATAATAATAATAAAATAATAATAATAATAATAATAATAATAATAATAATAATAATGTTTCGAAAAATCATATGAATGATACATTGAAATATGTATAATTCAAAAGAGTCATAGAAGTCTTTAATTTGTTTAGGGATTCGTGCATAAATAAGATTATAGGTCTGAAAAGAAAAACACATGCATAATAAAATACAACCAAATTTTTACGTAGTTTAGGAATTTGTAGTCATTACCTTCACCAACTTTCTCATTCGTCGCTCGAGAGGCAGGCCAAAGAGTTGTTTTACCGCATTAGGATGACCACACAAAGCGACAACCTCAGATGAAATAGCTTGTCGCTCAACAATATGACATAACCTATCTAATTGATCACTATCCCTCCCAAGGATATCAGTTAATCTTCAAATCTTATGTTAAGTCTTTCCAATTGCAGATCAATTAGGTCCACCATGGAAGCTTTTCTTTTTTAGCCCCTAGAAGAAGAAGTACCACCTGATGGCTGGGATGGCTGAGGTGGCACTGATGGGGGTGTTAGATTAGGGTTAGGGCTGTATGAATCGACATTAGGGTCAGCTGAGTGAGGAGTTTCACATTGGGTCACATCCAAATCTGGCTCCTTCGGGATGTACTCCATATTGTGATCATTAAGATCTACATTAAAATGATGAGACTGAGTTTGACTTGATGATTGCAGTGATGTTCTCCCATCATGGCCGATAGCACGATTAAGCCCCCATAAGTCTTCCATCAACTTGTAGTGTCTGATGGGATTAACACGCCACTTTACGACTGAGGGCTTTTCTTGTTCATTAATGAAAAGAAATACACTCATATTCATAATTATTGATTAATGTATGCGATAAGTAAACATCAGGTTGAATACGTTACTTTTATCAATATATCCCACACTTCATCGTCGACCTAAAAAATTTTCGAGTTTGGATTCCAAGCGAAACCACTTAGTCCACTAAATAGATCATGGATCTCACGCCATCTGTCCTTAAGGTTTTTCTGCCTTTTCTTCACATTATTTTTTGCAATCCCTACCAATCCACTCTGATGTAGGGATTTAATGATGTTTGTGTAACCATGCGTCGTCCAACTAGCATCAATGCGGTTACCGATAGATGCCTAATCTTTCATGGCATTCAACAATCGGTAGTCCATTTTTTGTGTTCACGAACACCTGCAGATGACTCTGAAACAATACCCTTTCTGTGATCCATGATAAAACCTAATAAAAAAGGTTAAACTTTTGCAATAACATAAATAGTTTCATACATAAATTAATAAAGGTCGAATGCCAACATTAAACTAATAAATTGTTCTTACAACAATATAAATATAAGTTTAGAGATATTGCATAAAATTAATTATTACAGTATCCTATCCACATTTCATTTGCTATAATATCCCTAATTTGTGACCTGAGCCTGTAGTCATCCTCATGAGTTTGCATCAAGTCACGATCAACTTCTTCCAACAAAGAGTCATCATTATCCACCCCGCGAAGAAAGTTAATAAAGGTCGAATGCCAACATTAAACTAATAAATTGTTCTTACAACAATATAAATATAAGTTTAGAGATATTGCATAAAATTAATTATTACAGTATCCTATCCACATTTCATTTGCTATAATATCCTATCCACATTTCATTTGCTATAATATCCCGCGAAGAAAGTTATGAAGAATACAACATGCTAACAACAATATCGGTCACAGTGTCCACAGAGTAATGAGGCTCCATTTTGCTAGCGATAATTCGGAATCGCTTTTTGAGGGCACCAAATGTTCTTTCAATAACATTTCTTAGTGAGGAATGACGATGATTAAACAATTCGCAGGCATTTTGTGGACCTCTTAGAGAATACTCTTTTAGATGGTATCGAAATCCGCGATATGAAGTTATAACTTGGGCTTTGAGCATGAAACCCACATCTCCAAGGTAGTATTTGCCTATAACCATCCATTAACACTTATTACTTATAAGTCATGTGACCAAATGAATATTTATTGCACTAGAAAACACACTCAACTAACCTTTCGGAATGACCAATGGATCCTCTCGTACAAACGCATCCTTCAATATCCTGGAATTAGAGGTTGTTCCTTCCCACCCAGCAAGAACATATGCGAATTTCATGTCAAAGTCACAAGCAATAAATACGTTTTGTGTTGGTTAGTCTTTTCTTCCACGAAAATGAGAAGCATCAGTTCGGGGGACTTTAACACAGATGTGAGTGCCATCTATGGCACCTAAATAATCCTAATACATGAAAAATTCACATTTATAAATAACTTGCATTGCATACAACATGAATTAAATATTTAACTATTGTTTCTCATATTCATACCTTAAAGTATGGAAAAAAATCGTTTGTTTTAAGATATGATGTTCAACCTCGGTCCCAACTAGTTGAATTAAGAACTCTTCATGCAACATCAATATTGCCTTCAAAACATTATGCAAGTGACGAGATACTACTTCCATGGACCGATAAAAGAAGAATGAAACACTTCGATTCTTGACGTTATGACCAATGATGTGTAAAAATTTAGCCACTTGTTTTTCAAGTATAGATTGAAATGCATCTTTAATCATCCCCATTCCTCTTATTCATTGAAATAAATTAATAAATGCTTCCGGATCCATGCGAATAATGTCATGACATCTTTCAGTATGGACCAAGTACGACATCAATTCTGCCGACGACACTCTTTTTGTGGAACAAACTCCAGTATAACATTATTTGTCTCGGTTAACACACACAACACAATCAATCCAGATCCAATCATGCAAAGGATTGTCATTGCTACTACTTGTGTTCGCAAATTCATTTGCTCTTGTATTTGTGAAATTAATGTGAAATCGACACCAATTGCATCAAGATTCATGTCATTTGTGTTAGACATCTCAACATTATCGAAATACATATACCAATGGTTATCGTTATCCATGGTCACAAATCCGAGACAATTATATAAATTTAACTATTAGGTCTAAAGAACCACAATTTAAAAAAATAATAGTGCGTAAAATTAAAAATAAAATTATATAATTCATAAAAAAAATTCTTTATACTTAAATTTGTTTACTTTATTTTTTTTTAAATATTATATGTAAACTCTATAAAGGTATACTTATAATTATTTTATAAATTCAAAATAATATTTTTACTTGATTTTAGAAAAAAAATATTATATGTAAAGTATCTATAAAGTAGTATTTTAAAATATTTAAATATTTTTGTATACTTATAATCATTTTATAAATTCAAAATAATATTTATAAAGTTTTTTTACTTGATTTTAGAAAAAATTAAATATTATATGTAAAGTATCTACAAAGTAGTATTTTAAAATATTTAAATATTTTGTATACTTATAATTATTTTATAAATTCAAAATAATATTTATAAAGTTTTTTATTTTATTTTTAGAAAAAATTAAATATTATACATAAACTTTGGGTATTTTCAAATATTTAAATATTCTTTATATTTATAATTATTTATAAATTCAAAACAATATTTATAATTTTTTTAAAATATTTTTCCTAACTCATAAGATTAATATTTTTTAATAATTTTTCTTTTGTTTATCTTCTTTGCACACATGTCATCATCATCTTTTACCCTATTACTTAAGAAGAGTGGGACAACTACTAGATAAAAATAAAATTCATTTAAAATTTTATTAACGCGCTTGAGCAATGAAGTTAGAAAATCAAAGGTGAGCATACATGCATTAAAATAAATAAAAAATATAAAACAAATAAATAAACATTAAAAAACCAAAGGTCACATGAAAATATAATAGGGACAATTGATTCTCCAGATTCCAAAATTCATTCTCTATGAATTTTATACTTGCGTGTGAGAAAATGTAGAGAATCAGCACGGTGCCCGCGACGAAACCACCAACGATCATCATAGACTACAACCGTCCTCCGAGCACCACCAACAGAACACCACCACAAACAGAACCCCAACCACACTTTACACCTTCGACGATCGTGCACCTCCAACGATCACGCGCCTCCGACCACCTCTAAGCTCCTCCCTCAACTCAAAACACATATCTCACTTCCTCTTCCCTCCCATATTTATTACTCTATTAACTCATCACCCACCACAAATGAGGTAAGAATCTTGTATGAATCTATGTTAGGCAAAGGAGTTAGGAATCTCATGCATGAATCTCTGCTGTTGTATGGTTATGGTACATAAGTGATGATAGGTGACAAAGAGTAACATGATAAAAGGTAAACTTTCTTTGAAACTAACAAAGATTACTCCCTCACTTTCTTTGCCTTTCCACACTCCCCAATCACTGCAAACTCCTTGATCCAAAATGAAACTTTCTTTACTTTTCAATTCGGGTGAATAGTAATCACCGGATCCAAACAATGCATAAGTTTTTTTCTTTTTTCTTTTTTCTTGATGTAACATATTTGTTATCATTTCTAAAATTTCCTCCTTTTTATACTTTTCACATAATTTCTTAAATTATATTCTATCTTAGAATATCTTTCTTCTCATTTCTAAAACTTTCTCCTTCTTCATCAAACTTTTTTTTATATTTATCACATAATTTATCGGAACATATTCTATTGTTCAACATAATTTGTCTCATTTCTAAAACTCTCTCCTTTTTTTAATATTTCATCAAACTTTTTTTTATATTTCTCGCACAATTTCTCAAATCATATTCTAGTAATAAATGCATTCAAGATTATTTCTATTTTATCAAATCTTAGTTTGGAATAAGTGTCTTTACACTCTAAAAAGTCTCTCAACTTTCTTCTTCTTCTAATGTTTGAGCTCATTATTGGTTTGGTCACTTAAAAAAACTGTTTGACTATGTTATTTTAGGTCTCTAGGATTTTGGAGAATTTCTTATTCCTTTCAGCTATTACTTGGAGTACTAGTAACTTTCATGTAAAGGAAATTCTCAGAATTTTTAATTTTTCCTTTTTTTAAACTTTTGAAATCCTCGTTAAATGAAAAATGGGGGTTCCGACCTTGGATAGGGAACTATGCGAGTGAGAATTGTTCTATATTGATTTATGTTTTGGGTTGAATTGAAAGTGAAGTTGATAGCTACATTTGTGATTTTAGAATTTTATTGCAATTTTGTATGTTCTTTTTAAGTATTGAGTGATAATTTTGTAATTGATTGAAGAATCATGCATGTTGAAATAGAAAGTCATTTTAATTTGTTATGTGAAATTTGATAGTTACATTTAACTTTGTTAAATTAACTTATGTTTGGATATAATAATTCAATCTTTATGAATTGGATATTGAGTTTTGAATGATTAATTTTTGGTTGGAATGTTTGGAACATTAAATTTATGTTAAATGTGATAGTACTTGGGTATTATAAACTTGTTGAAATGGAGAAAATGATTGTGTTGTTTTGGAACTAATTTTAGATAATTATGCATAACTATTGATTATGTGTAATTTGCTAAGCAAATTGGGATTCACCCAACAAATCTCAACCAAAGGGTTAAAACTAGTTTCAAGACTAAATTTGCTTAAGAAATTTAGATTCATATAGCGAATTATGTGAATTTACGTAACGAATTAGATGAATTTACCCAATAAGTCTTAACGCAAGAGTAATTAGGATAATTTTCACTAAACAAATGGACTTTGTTGTAAATTATATATTTTATTTAACTATATGACTTGCAAATTGATGTATATGATGTGGCTATGCATATAAAGTTTTTTATATGATATATTTAATTAAATTGATGAATATGATATATTGAATATGTTTGTTTAAGTCACATACCTAATATTGTGACTTAATTAGTAAGTTGTATGTATTAAGTAAAAACACCTATATATTTAACAAAGATATACAACTCATTGAGTGTCTCGATTACTTAAATTAAGGTCTCATGTGATGAGAAACTAAAAGAGAGTTTATTGCATATATGGAACAATGCGCGTGCTCCGCCTTAAACTTACCTTGACCTATGAAGTCGATATTTATAAATTGAGATGTTTAAAATAGGTTAGATGTTAGTCTTTAGTAAGATATACTCAATATAAGTCTTCCAAATGACATAAATAGATATTACTTGTTGAATATCCTTTTATTATTTAGATCCATATGTTGGTGTATGATTGATGGAATGGATAAGAGTTTTGAATTTTGAAATTTGTTTATAAATAGTAATTTGATTTACTTGTTTCTATGTAATAAAAAAACTTAAAGATTTTGTCGTTAATATAAAATGATATTACAATTAATATAAAATAACAAACTTTTAAAGTTTTCATTGAAAATATTTTGGATAACAAGATGATCACACCCTCATATAACTTTCAATAATCACCTGTAACTTTAAGAGACTGTTACCCTCACCACCATTGATGACAAAGACTATTAAAAATTATGTAAATTAATTTTTATTATGAAATTCACATAAAATAAATTTTAGGCTTTGAAATTGAATGTGATTTAATAATAATAAAATAAAAAGTCTATTGGTTAACGTGACAATAATGATACATAATGAAAGCATAATCGGATAGAGATTGGAAAATAGGTTTTATCTCTGCAAATAAGGTTGTCATACATCAATTAAAGGTGTGACAATAATAGAATTGTCAAGAGATAGATTGAGAGATAAGGAAGATAAAAAAACTGCTCAGAAACTCTCATGGATTAAGGTAAATGTTTATCTTTTTATATAAACATGATGTATGCATGTGTTATCGTTTTATGATTCTCCATGAAAGTTTTTTTTTTTCAAGAACCCTAATTTAAAATCTTCTCAATTTAATAGCCCTAATTTTAAAAAAAATTATGATTAGCCAAAACTACAAAATCAAAACCTTTTTGTTTTTCCAATTCCCCACTTCTTCTCGCACCCAACGCCATTAACGGCATTTCCCACCTATGCACCAAACCCAAGTCGCTGTCGGCGCGGAACCGCAACCTCTGTCGCTCGTTCATCTCCGTCACCACCCATACCTGCAGCTGACCGCGACCCGGTCGGCGTCAAGGAAGAGATTGAGCCCCAGGGCACGGTGGTTCGTGGATCTGTTGGCGGCGCGAATCACCAACCGCGTCTTGCTTCGTCTCCCTGAACGGGAACCAAACGCCTGGTGCGGCGTTGGGTTGAAGAGGAAGAGTGAGGAATCTGAAGCCTTCAAGCTTCGAGAACAGGTCGCTCGCTAGGGTTGGGCTGGGACTGGGGTGGTACGACGGCGTCCCATGTTGTGAGCCCGTGGCCGTGTCGTTGGCTACGCCACCTTGACATTAATTTTCTGCACATACATCACTGAAATTGTTCCTGCACCTCAAGACTCTGTTTGGATTAGGGAGAGGATGTGTGAGGATTTGAGGGAGTGGATGTGTGAGGAAAGTGATGGCAAATTCATGGAGCTCTTCTCGGAATCATGTGAAGAATGGTGCGGAAGCTATGGTTGTAAATGTGCAAGATCCTCCTAGGAGCTATGGTGATCTTGAAGGTGCATGATGTGTATGGAAGTAGGGAGGTTCGGCCAGCCCTATGGTAGGTGATGAATGTGAAGATTAGATCCTAGAAACTAGGGAAAAGCAAAGTATGGCACAATGTTGGCAACATAACTTTACTTTCATTAATCTTGGAAAATACAAGAGATGGCTTCTCCTTTTATAGCCAAGGAGGCCGTAAATCCTAAGCTAATTACACATGAAATGTGAGCAAAATGAAATGCAAATGAGAAGGCACATGGCACATGGACCACATGGTCGGTCATGTGTGCTAAGGTTCTAGAATATGCACAAAATCTAGGGTAAATCACATATAAGACAAGTTTGTGCTTTCTAACACTACACTAATTACTAAGCCACCCCTAATGGGCCTCCATGTAACATATACAAGGTCTTCTCTCTTCCATCCGTGGCTAGATCCATTTGGGCGTGAATATGCTTAGCCATTGACCTTGTAATAGGGCCTAGACGGTCTAGGCCTCCTCCTAGACGCTCCATGTGTAGCCTCCCCTCATCATGTCCTAGACGCTCCCTCCTTGAGTCTAGACGCTCATCACGGTCTAGTCTTGGGTCTTGGCTTCCATGGTGAGGTGTGCTTGGCCCTCCTCCATCATCCCCTCCCCCTTGGAAAGGATTTGTCCTCAAATCCAGCTCGTCCTCGTCGTCATTGGAACCTACAAATGGAGAGAGATCAATTACATTAAAAGTGTCATGTACTCCATATTCAAGAGGTATGTCCAATTTATATGCATTGTTATTGACTCGCTTGAGGACTTGAAAGGGTCCATCACCTCGGGGACTTAGTTTGGACTTCCTTTGAGTTGGAAATCTATCTTTGCGAAGGTGAAGCCAAACTAAGTCTCCTTCCTCAAAAATTATTTCTTTCTTCTCTTTATTGTTGTATTTTGTGTACTTCTCATTTTGTTGTTGTATTTGGAGTTTAATCTTCTCATGCATTTTCTTCACAAAGTCGGCTTTGATTACTCCTTCCTTATGCACAAATTCTTGTGGATTAGGAAGAGGTAACAAATCCATGGGTGTGAGAGGATTAAAACCATATACTACTTCAAAAGGAGAAGCATTAGTAGTCTTGTGAACTACTCGATTGTAAGCAAATTCAATGTGGGGAAGATACTCATCCCAAGATTTATGGTTGCCCTTCATGATAGCCTTAAGCATAGTCCCAAGAGATCTATTGACTACTTCAGTTTGGCCATCCGTTTGAAGATGACAAGAAGTTGAAAATTGTAGTCTTGTTCCAAGTTTGCCCCAAAGAGTTTTCCAAAAGTGGCTTATAAACTTGGGATCTCTATCGGATACTATACTTCTAGGGAGACCATGAAGTCTCACCACTTCTCTAAAGAAGAGTCTAGAAATATTTTGAGCATCATCTACCTTGTGTCAAGGAATAAAATGGGACATTTTGCTAAAACGGTCCACTACCACAAAGATAGAGTCATGGCCTCTTGCAGTCCTAAAATGAAATCCATGCTAATGTCTTCCCAAGGAGCATTTGCAATCGGCAAAGGGGTGTAGAGTCCATGAGGCATTGTTCTAGACTTTGCTTTTAAACATGAGATGCATCTAGAACAATGTCTTTGGACGTCTTTCCTCATGTGTGGCCAACAAAATTTTGCTTTTAAAAGGTCTAGAGTCTTATCAACTCCAAAATAGCCCATGAGTCCCCCCTCATGTGATTCTTTGACATGGAGTTTCCTATGTGTGCCTTGGGGAATGCAAAGTTTTCCTTCTTTAAAAAGATATCCCTCGAACACATAGTAACCTCCTTGCGCTCTATGTTGACATTGGGCATAGATGGATGAGAGTTCTTGATCTTCGTGATAAAGCTTTCTTATGTGATCAAATCCAAGAATTTGGGCACCCAATTTTGAAAAGAGTGTATGCATCCTTGAAAGAGCATCGACCACTATATTGGTGCTTCCTTTCTTGTATTTGATTACATAAGGAAATTGTTCAAGAAATTCCATCCATTTAGCATGTCTCTTGTTGAGCTTGTGTTGGCCCTTTAAATATTTTAAAGACTCGTGATCACTATGGATTACAAATTCTTTGGACACAAGGTAGTGTTCCCAAGTCTTTAGGGCTCGCACAAGAGCATAAAGCTCTTTGTCATAGGTGGGGTAGTTGAGGGTGGCACCATGGAGTTTTTCACTAAAGTATGCAATGGGGTGTCCACCTTGCAACAATACCGCACCTATGCCTACCCCCGATGCATCACATTCTATCTCAAAAGTTTTGGAAAAATTTGGAAGAGATAGAATTGGTGCATTGGTGAGTTGAGCTTTTAGCCTTTGGAAGGCTTGCTCATGCTTTTCATTCCAACAAAATGCAACATCTTTTTTAACAAGTTCATTCAAAGGAGAAGCTAGAATAGAAAAATTAGGCACAAACCTTCTATAGAAGCTAGCTAACCCATGAAAACTCCTTACATCACTTACATTTTGTGGAGTGGGCCACTCTCGGATGGCTTTGATTTTCTCGGGGTCTACATGCAACCCCCTTTTGTTGACAATGAAACCTAATAAAACTACACTATCTACACAAAAGGTACACTTATCCCTATTGGCAAAAAGGCTATTTTTCCTAAGCACTAGAAGAACTTCCCTAAGGTGACTTAGATGGTCTTCTAGGGTTTTACTATACACTAGGATATCATCAAAATAAACTATTACATATTTACCTATGCAATCTCTCAAGGTGTGATTCATAAGCCTCATGAATGTACTTGGGGCATTAGTGAGCCCAAAGGGCATCACCAACCACTCATATAATCCAAATTTGGTCTTAAAAGCGGTTTTCCACTCATCACCTTCTTTGATTCGAATTTGGTGATATCCACTTTTAAGGTCAATTTTGGAGAATATGGTTGATCCATGTAATTCATCAAGCATATCATCAAGCCTTGGGATTGGATGCCTATACTTGATGGTGTTGTTGTTGATTGCTCGACAATCACAACACATGCGCCATTTTCCATCCTTTTTGGGCACCAACAAGACAGGTACAGCACAAGGGCTTAGGCTCTTTTGAACCCAACCCTTCTCCAACAAGTCTTGAACTTGTGATTCTATCTCCTTGGTTTCCTCGGGGTTTGCTCTATAAGCGGGCCTATTTGGTAGGCTTGCCCCCGGAATGAAGTCAATTTGATGTTCTATACCTCTAATGGGAGGGAGTCCAATGAGCCCCTCATTAGAGAATATATCTTCAAATTCACTTAAAAGTTTTTCTATTGGAGGAGGTAGATTCATGAGTTCACTACTTGTGACAGTGCATGTAAGTGCTCCTTTACAAAAGACAAGGCTTGGTTGTTCAACAAGAAGCAAATTTTCAAAAACGTTTTCAAAAGGCTTTTCTTGTTGAGCAACCTTATGGGAAGGAACACTTTTCTCCCACGCCTTCCTATCCCTAAGGATTTTCTCTTTTTCTAGCGCTTTTTTTTTTTGTTTTCCTCATCCCTCTTATGTTTCATTTGTATTTGGTCTTTCACCACTTGAGAATGTGGTAAAGGACTAAGTACAAATTTCTTATGCTTGTGGGTGAAGGAAATCTCGTTAATGAGACCATCATGCAAGGTTTTCTTGTCAAATTGCCATGGTCTCCCTAATAAGATGTGGCAAGCTTCCATAGGCACTACATCACATAAAACTTTGTCTTTGTAGTTCCCTATGGAAAACTTGATTTCCATTTGCTTGTCTACACTTAGTTCCCCATTTTCATTAAGCCATTGAAGTTTGTAAGGTTTTGGGTGAGGAACTAATTGTAGATTAAGCTTTTCCACCATTCTAGCACTACAACAATTACAACTAGATCCGCTATCCACAATGAGGGAACATATGTTTTCTAAAACATTGCATCTTGTAAGAAATATGTTCTCTCTTTGTGTTTCCATGGATTTGCTTGGGTGATTGTTGAGGGTTCTCCTAATCATAAACAATTCTTCCTCTAGTGGAGCTACCCTCTCATCCTCTCCTCCTTCCTCTCTCTCACTAGGCTCATCCTCGCCACTAGTGTATTCATCTACACCCTTAAGAAACAAAGTCCTTTGGTTTGGGCATTGTGCTTGCACATGCCCTCTACCATAGCACTTGAAACACTTAACATCTCTAGCTCGGATGGGTGGGGTGGAGGTTTCTTTGGTTAAGGGTTTGGTAGGTTCCTTTTGTTTTTCTTTTGATGTACTACCCTCCCTTCTAAACTCTTTCTTGGGATAAAAGCTAGAGTAGGAACTCACCCTTTGACTTGAAGTTTTGCGCAAGATTTGTTGTTCAACTTTAATGCAAAGTTGAACCAAGTCATTCAAGTCTTGGTAAGGTAGGAGTTCTACCCTATCTCTTATCTCAAGTGATAGGCCACTAAGGAACCTAGCAATGGTGGTGTCCTCTTCTTCCCTAATGGATGCTCTCATCATGTAGAGCTCCATTTTTTGCCTATACTCTTCCACACTCATGTTCTTTTGTTGGAGTCTTTGGAGCTTGTCCATCAACTCCCTATGGTAGTAGGAAGGTATGTGGCGACGTCTTAGGGCTCCTCTAAGGTCATTCCAATATGCAATGGGAGGTTCCCTATGAAGACGTCTTTCTCTTTCGAGAGAGGTCCACCAATACATGGCGTTCCCTTGGAAACTAAGGGCGGCTAGGGGTACCTTACGTTCCTCACTCACCCTATGGCAAGCAAAGAGTTGTTCTACTTTCATCTCCCAATCTAGGTAGATTTCTACATTTTCTTTACCATGGAAGTGAGGTAGATCTACTCTAACCTCCCTTGGCCCCTCTTGTTCCCTTTGCCTATTTCTTCTAGGGGGTGGTTGGTAATAGTCATTGATTCTAAGGCTCCCCTCCCCTAGAGACTCATTACTCCTAGATGCATGAGTATGAGATTTCTTTGATTTTTGTGATTTCTCTTCTTGGGCTTTAGCCAACTCATTAATTTTAGTCTCATTCTCCAATTGTCTAGAAGAAATCATTTGCACAGCTTGTGAAACTTCTTTCAAAAGAGTTTTTATAGATTTTACTTCACTTTCAATAGACTTTGGAGAGTGAGGAGAAGAAGACATGGCTAAAGTTTTGTGTATACAAGTATTTTACCTTGAGAAAATTGAGGAAAGTCAAAGAAGGTAGTTTCCAGGTAAGGGAGGTGAGTCACAAAGGACTACTTAAGTACCAAGCCTTAGCCAAAAACTATCCCTCAATGTCTTCACACAAAGCTTTCTCTTAGTAAACTACTTAGAACACAATTAAGTTGAGAAATCAGATTTTAATGCAAGAAAACAATGCAAGCTAACTAATGAACCAAGCAAGACTAATTAACCAAAGCTTAAACAAAGCAATACAAGTGAAAAGCGTAGCTATTTAAGCAAGGAAATGTAGTTAAAAACAATTAACAATTTGCTAATTAGTAAACTCTATACTAGTCGGTCCTAGGTGAGGCTTCTTGGACACTTGGAGCCCTTGAAGACACACTCACCGTCTAATCACGTAATTAAGGAAGTAATTAACACAAGTTAAGTTGCAAAGAAAATTAAGAAACTCCCTTTGGGGATCTTTTTTTTTGTTTTTGCTATTGGCACTTCCTTGGTTGTCTTTCCTTGTTGGGCCCTTCAAGTGTTTGTGGTGTTTTGAGAAGTGTTTGATTCTGCCTTTGCCTTTTTTCCCCCTTAGAATTAAGGACTTAATTCTCCAATTCCAGCACCTATCAAGAAGACTAGACCTTACTCAAGTCAAATTTCCACTCAAATAAGCACCAAATGAGAATAAATTCCAGCACCAAATTTAGAGGTCAAAGAATGAAAGCAAGAAACAATTTAATTGAAAAAATCAGTACCACACAAATGGAGTTAGATTGTGACAACTAGAAAGAGTTCCAAGAATATTAGACAAGCAAATAAAGGTACTCAAATAAAGGTAGGCATACAAAATGAATCCTAAGAATAGCACTAGAATTAGATTTCAAAATAAAAAACAGCACCACTGGAAAATTGTTGTGGGCCAGAGAACGTGTTTTTCCCCAATTTATGCTGAGCTGCCCTTTTAGAATTTACCTCTGAAAATTGAAATGCAAAATATTCAAGATCTTAACTAAAATCTGGCGTTGGAATCACTCCAAACGCATGAGCCATTTTCAAATTCAGTGTTCAGTTACGCCAACTGTAGCGCCCAGATTTGCACATTATTTTTAAAATATTTATCATTTTTTTTCTATTGACTCTTTTAAGCTGATTCTTTTTTTTGTCTTTTCTGTAACACCTCAATATTGCATAATCCAGAGAATCAAAAATTTCTTATGAGGGAAAATAATTTTCTGAAACAAAACAGCCAGCACAGAGAATGTAAAACAGGGGATTCTGGAAAATCTGAAGAAAAAAAACAGCAAGAGACCAAAAGGTGAACACAATAGAATTAATGTAAAGGAATTTGTGTAGATCTAAACACAAATATGAACTCAAACTAAAAATTAAAAGGCACCAAAAGATCAATATCACAGCAGTTTCAAATCAAGCAAAATTACCTAAAATCAAGAAACAATTAAGCCAATCAAAGGACTACTATGAATTGATGACATTGTGGATGAACATGACTTGACAAAACATATATGGATTCAGAAATTAAAAGACTCAAAGAGCATAAAATGAACCAAATAAAAGTGCAATAAAGACTCAAATACCTAAAATAAAAAACAGCAACTCAAGGTGTATGGAATCCTATCACAAATTGCACAAGGATTGTTCAAGATCAATTGAACAAAGTGCACCGGTTGGATCTTCCAAATAGCACACCAAAACAAAGTAAAAATTAAAAAAAAAAAACATCAAGACAATTATGGAAACAAGATGAACAACATGAAATAAAGAAGAACTCAAAATGAAAAGACCAAGAACTACTCACCTTTGAAGAACCTATGCTCATGATACCAAATGATGGCAAATTCATGGAGCTCTTCTCGGAATCATGTGAAGAATGGTGCGGAAGCTATGGTTGTAAATGTGCAAGATCCTCCTAGGAGCTATGGTGATCTTGAAGGTGCATGATGTGTATGGAAGTAGGGAGGTTCGGCCAGCCCTATGGTAGGTGATGAATGTGAAGATTAGATCCTAGAAACTAGGGAAAAGCAAAGTATGGCACAATGTTGGCAGCATAACTTTACTTTCATTAATCTTGGAAAATACAAGAGATGGCTTCTCCTTTTATAGCCAAGGAGGCCGTAAATCCTAAGCTAATTACACATGAAATGTGAGCAAAATGAAATGCAAATGAGAAGGCACATGGCACATGGACCACATGGTCGGTCATGTGTGCTAAGGTTCTAGAATATGCACAAAATCTAGGGTAAATCACATATAAGACAAGTTTGTGCTTTCTAACACTACACTAATTACTAAGCCACCCCTAATGGGCCTCCATGTAACATATACAAGGTCTTCTCTCTTCCATCCGTGGCTAGATCCATTTGGGCGTGAATATGCTTAGCCATTGACCTTGTAATAGGGCCTAGACGGTCTAGGCCTCCTCCTAGACGCTCCATGTGTAGCCTCCCCTCATCATGTCCTAGACGCTCCTTCCTTGAGTCTAGACGCTCATCACGGTCTAGTCTTGGGTCTTGGCTTCCATGGTGAGGTGTGCTTGGCCCTCCTCCATCAGAAAGTGTGAAGAAAGTTAGGTTGTTTGGATTGGGGTATGTTAGGGTGGATGTGTGAGGAAAGTTTATAGGAGTTTGTGAGTGATGTGATGATTGTGAGAGAATTTCGTTTTTTTTAAAGGTGTGAAATGTTACTTTACAGATTTACCCCTGTTAATTAAAAAAATTAATAATAAAATGAATTGTTTTTGTTTAAAATTAACAACTTGCCCATATTTCGTAAATTTAAAAATTATAAATAGAAAAAAAATATATGTTAAATGTAAATATGTATAATATAAAAATTATAATTAGAAAAAAAATATGTATTTAACGAATTAAATAAAAACAGAACTTCAAGTAATTTCTTTAAAATATTAAACATGTGCTAGAAAATTAAAAAATAAATCAAATCTTATATAAATAAAAAATATTATTTTTTAAAATTATAAACCCTGTAGTAATGAAAAATAAAAAATACTAAAAAAAATATAACGTAATTAACAATAAAAAAAATCATAAAAAATTATAATAAATAAATTATAACTCATAAACATAATAACTATACATAGAAATATATTAATATAAACACAACACCAAATTAAATAAAAATATAACTTCAAATAATTTCTTTAAATATTAAACATATACTATAAAATTAGAAAATAAATCACATTTTATATAAATAGAAAGTTACTATTTTTTAATATTAAAAAACCTCACAATAAAGCAATCTAAAAAATACTACATCAACAAAAATATACCTTAATCAATCATAGAAAAGGATAAAATAAAATGAAAAATGTTTAGTATTGGTGATGCCCATGATCCAACCCAGGTAATATTTTCAATGTTAATTAGATATAGTATATTCTTTTCTTCAAACAAAACTAAATCCAACCACATTTAATAAAATATCTTATTAGAACTTGAAAAATAGGTATAACCTGATTTACTCAAATAAATATATATAAATGGAAAATTTTATTTAACTATAATTTTTTTACACTGGTTTATCATTATTTACATAATTTATATTTTATAAAATAATAAACAAACTTAAAACTTCCTTAAAATTTATGATGATTTGTTTTTTTTTTTAAATATTACATATATATATATATATATATATATTTTAAACATTGTACAATAAAAAAATTTAAATACTAATACATTCAAATGAAGCACTGTGACACATTTAAATGAGGGTAAATTTGGAAATAAGGGATGCTGACATGACTTTCCCTTTACATCTTTTCATTTTGAGAGAAGATGATATTTACTGTTCACAGGTATATCCTCTCCCTCTCTTCCTCACACAACCATAGATCCAAACAAGGGATATCATTGCACTTCCATCCTCGTGAACAGTACATCCCTTAAAGCAAACAGGCCCTACGGGTGTGTTTGGATTGGAGAAGAGATTTCAGGTAGTGAATTTGAAGTGATTTGAGAGGAAAGTGAAGTTGTTTGGATTGGGGTATATTAAAGTAGATTTGTGAGGAAAGTTTATTGAATTTTGTGAATGATGTGATAGTTGTGAGAAAATTTTTAATTTTTTAAAAATATGTAAAATACAAGTTTACAAATTTGATAAATAATAAATTTTTAAAAAATTATAAAATAATTTAATATAAAAGAATTTAGAAATATATTTTAGAATTAAAATAAAAAATAATATTAAATTTAATAAAAATATGTATTAATAATTAAAATTAATATTTTATTTATTATTTATTTTATTATAATATACAAATTAATATTAATAATTAATAAAGAAATTATAAATGTAATATATATATATATATATATATATTAAAATATAATATTTATTAACTTTTTAAAACAAAAATAATGTTAATTCACCTTTTCCTGCAAATCTCTTCACGAAGGAAGAGAAAATTTTAAACTAAAGAATTGCCTTGTTTTTTTTTATTTTAATGCTTTTATTTTTTCGTTTTTTCAACTTTCCCTACTATTTCAACTTTCTTTGCCATTCTGCGCCTAGAAACAAACAGGCTCTAAGTAATTTTGCTTCATGAGTTAGAAGCAATTTTTATCTAATGGGACCAAAATGAGCAATTAACTGATCACCTCCTCTATGAAAGCTTCTACAGCTGGTTGACCAAAATGAGGATCCCAAATTGCATGAGCAATAGGTCTTACATGTAAAGGATCCTGTGAGAAGCTGCACCTTACGTCATTTATTATATTATAATTTAATTTAATTTAATTTATATTATAATTTAATTAATTGATTGAAAGTGAGGAATGAGAGACTTAATTTTCTGCTATCGAAATTAAATTTTAGAATTATTTGTACGATAGTTCTAATTTAGTGACAAATCTTTAAGTTTTATTTTATTTTAAATAAATGATAAATTTTATTTCAATTATTTGGATGTTAAATTATGAATTATTGATTTATAGGTAAATTAAAATTTATTATTATAAGACATTTTTGAATCACTTAAAATTGTTTTTATAATTAATGGATATGACGGTTGATAGTAAGTATGCGTTATTAGTTTTGTTTATATATTCAAAGATAATAAATATTACTAATTAATGCATTTGTATTACTGAATAATGTTAATATAATTAATTGATTGAAAGTGAGGAATGGAAGATTAAATTTTTCGCTATCGGCATTAAATTTTAAATTGAAATTTTGGAATTATCTGTATGATAGATTTTTGTAATCACCAAAGTGATCAAATCTTTAAGTTTTATTTTATTTCAAATAAATGATAAATTTTATTTCAATTACCTATAGAATGAACGCTAAATTATGAATTATTGATTTTTAAATAAATTTAAATTTATTATTACAAGACATTTTTGAATCACTCAAAGGTTGATTAGTTGTTATTATAATTAATGAACTGTTGGTAATAATTATGTCTTATTAGTTTTGTTTATATATCAAAGATAATAAATACTCCTAATTATTGCATATGTATTATTGAATAATGTTAATATAATTAGTGATATTATGTTTTGTGTATTAATGTATCACTCAAAGGAGAACATTAATATGCATAGAATGCTTGTTATCTGAATTTGTATTGTATGTTAAGTTTATGACTCAAAGTATTAATATTAAGTATGTGTGATTGTAGTATCTGTTTCTGTATCTTTACATTCGCATGCTACGTCTGTTCCAATCTTTAATGGTTTAAATTTTTTTTATTGTTGTGATCAAGTCCAATTTAACTTAGGTGTATTGGATCTTGATTTGGTTTTTCAAATTGAGAAACCCAATGTTATTACTGATGATAGTAGTAATGAAGAGAAAACTCATTATAGGGTTTGGGAAAAGTCAAACAAACTTAGCATGATTATTATGCGAATGAGCATAGCAAGTAACATTAAGTTCACTCTTCCCAAAATTGATAATGCAAAAGAATTTATAAAATTTGTGGAAGAGTGCTCCCTAACTGCTAATAAGTCTCTTGCTAGGACATTAATGAGTACCTTAACCACCATGAAATTTGATGGTTCTTGTACTATGCATGAACATGTCATTGAAATGACAAATATTGCAACAAGACTTAAGTTTCTTGGAATGAAAGTGGATGAGAATTTTCTCGTGCAGTTTGTCTGGAAGTCATTACCGTCTGAGTATGGTCCTTTCCAAATGAACTATAATAACATGAAAGATAAATAGAATGGGCATGAATTGCACAATATTTTAGTTCAAAAAGAGACTAGACTTAAGAATCAAGGAAACCCCTTCATACATTATGTAAACAATCAGGGAGCTGGAAAGAAAGTCTACAAGAAACATGGAAAGGGTAAAAGACCATTGAAGATAAATGATTCCTCTACTAAACTCTAGAAGAAAAATGACAAATGTCATTTCTGCAGAAAATCTGGACATTTCCAAAAGGATTGTCTGAAACGTAAGGCTTGGTTCGAAAATAAGGGTAAGCATAATGCTTATTATGTATGTTTTGAATCAAAGTTAACTGAAGTTCCACATAATTCTTGGTGGATTGATTCTGGATGCACAACTCATGTTTCTAACATGATGCAGGGATTCCTTTTAACCCAGACCATAAAACAAAATGAAAAATGTGTCTTTATGGAGAATAGAGAGAAGGTTCTAGTGGAAGTTGTTGGGACTTATCGTTTAATCCTCGAAACTGGATTTCATTTAGACTTATCTAGGAATTTAGTTTCTTTGTCTAAACTTGATGTTGCCGGATACTTTTTTAAATTTGGAAATGGTTATTTCAGTTTATATAAGCGTACTTGTTTGATTGGATCTGATACTCTTTATGATGGTTTATATAAATTGAATCTTGATAATTTATATGTTGAAACTCCTATGATTTCGCATCATAATGTTGGCACTAAACGTAGTTTAGTGAATGAATGTTCTGCTTTCTTGTGGCATAAACGTTTGAGAAATATTTCCAAAGAAATGATGGAAAGATTAGTTAAGAATGAAATACTTCCAAATTTAGATTTTACTGATCTGAATGTGTGTACGGATTGTATTAAAGACAAACAAACAAAACACACAAAGAAGGGAGTCATAAGAAGTACTGAGCTTCTTGAAATTATACACACTCATATATGTGGACCTTTTGATGTAAATTCTTTCAATAAAGAAAGGTATTTTATCACCTTTATTGTTGATTTTTCACTTTATGTTTATGTCTATTTACTGCATGAAAAAACTCAAGCAGTGAGACCTTGGACGTTTATATAAATGAAGTGGAAAGACAATTAGATAGAAAGGTGAAAATTGTTAGGTCAGATAGAGGTGGTGAATATTATGGAAAGTATGATGAGAGTGAACAACATCTTGGTCCATTTGCTAAGTTCCTTAAGAAATGTGGTATTTGTGCGTAATACACAATGTCAGGTACACCACAACAAAATGATGTTTTAGAAAGGCGTAATCAAACCTTAATGAATATGGTTAGAAGCATGTTAAGTAATTCATCTGTACCTATATCATTGTGGATGTATGCTTTAAAAAATGCTATGTATTTGTTGAACAGAGTTCCTAGTAAGACAATTCAAAATACACCTTTTGAGTTGTGGACAAGTAGGAAACCCAGTTTGAGACACCTGCATGTTTGGGGATGTCAGGAAGAAATTAGAATATACAATCCGCAAGAAAATAAATTGGATGCAAGAATAATAAATGGACATTTCATTGGTTATCCAACAAAGTCAAAAAGGTATATGTTTTACTGTCCTACCCGTAGCACAAGAATTGTTGAAACTGAAAATGCACAATTTATTGAAAATGGTGAAACAAGTGAGAGTGATGCTTCACAAAATGTGGAGATTAAGGAAGTTAGAGCACAAGTTCCTTTAACTAGTACCTCTACTTCAAGTATTGTTGTTCCTAATGTAGTTGAACCACTCAACGATGATGAAAAACAAAAAATTAATGATTAGGAGGTTAACAATGAACCTATAGTAGAACAACCACAAGAAATAATATTAAGAAGATCTTAAAGAGAAAGAAAGTCTGTCATTTCGAATGATTATGTGGTTTATCTACAAGAGTTAGAAAATGACTTAGGCATTGATAATGATCTAGTTTCATTTTCAGAAGCCATCAATGATGATAATTTGTATAAGTGGTTAGATGCCATGAAAGATGAGCTTAAATCAATGGCACAAAATGATGTATGTGACCTTACAAAATTGTAGAAGGATGCAAGAAAGTTGAATGTAAATGGGTCTTCAAGACTAAACGTGACTCTCATGACAATGACAATATCGAACGTTATAAGGCCCGACTTGTTGCCAAAGGTTTCACTCAAAAGGATGACATTTTCACCTCTTTCTAAGAAAGATTCCTTTAGAATTATCATGGCATTAGTAGCTCATTATGATCTCGAGTTGCATTAGATGGATGTTAAAACTGCCTTTTTGAATGAGAATTTTGAAGAGGATGTTTATATGGACCAACCAATGGGGTTCATTGAAGAAGGGAAGGAACAGATGGTGTGTAAACTTAAGAAATCAATATACGGGCTTAAACAGGCTTCCAGACAATGGTATCTCAAGTTCAATGTGTCCTTTGGATTTAAAGAAAACATCGTTGATTGGTGTATATATTTGAAGGTCAGTAGGAGCAAGTTTATATTTCTAATTTTGTATGTTGATGATATCTTGCTTGCAACTAATGATCTTGGTTTATTAAGTGAGACTAAGAAGTTTCTCTCTAATAACTTTGACATGAAAGATATGGGTGAGACATACTATGTGATAGGAATTGAAATATTTCGTGATAGATCACAAGGACTATTAGGCTTGTCTCAAAAAGCATATATTAATAAAGTTTTAGAGAGATTCAGAATGGATAAATGTTCAGCATCTCCTGATCCAATATAGAAAGGAGACAAATTTAGTCTCATGCAATGTCCAAAGAATTATTTGGAACGGAAACAAATGGAGATTATCCCTTATGCATCTGTAGTCGGAGTTTAATGTATGCTCAAACATGTACAATACCAGATATTAGCTTTGCAGTTGATATGCTTTGCAGATACCAGAGTAATTAAGGATTGAATCATTGGAAAGCTACAAAGAAAGTCTTAAGATACTTACACGAAACAAAGGACCACATGCTTACTTATAAAAGATCTGGTCATCTTAAGGTGATTGGATATACAAATTCAGATTTTGCTGATTGTGTGGATACACGAAAGTCTACATTTGGTTATGTGTATCTTTTAGCTGGATGAGCGATTTCATGGAAAAGTGCAAAGCATTCAGTCATTGTTGCATCCACCATAGAGGCTGAATTTGTGGCATACTTTGAGGCCACAGTTCAGACTAATTGGTTGCGGAATTTTATTTCAGGACTTGGAATTGTTGACAGTGTTGCCAAGCAGCTGAGAATTTATTATGATAATTCTGCAGTTTTTTTCTTTTCTAAAAACGACAAGTATTCCAAAAGTGTTAAACATATGGAATTGAAATACTTTGCAGATAAATAGGAAGTTTAGAAACATAGAGTGTCAATAGAACATATTAGCACTGATCTTATGATTGTTGACCTTTTAACAAAAGGGTTACCCCCCAAAACATTTATTGGTCATGTTTAAAATATGAGCATGATGTCTACTAGTGAATGATGAATGTTGTTATTAATGTTTATTTGACACTCTGAGCTCATTGATAAATAAAAATTTCTAAAATCTATGTTTTCTACTTAATGTATATGCATGCAAATTATGTTGTGGAAAACAAATTATGTTATTATTGATGAAAATGACATTATGTTTGAACCTATTATGGATTTCTCATTATAAAGTCGTATTAAGGAGAAATGATGATATAGTAATACATGGAAGGAAATGTGTTGATTAAATGACATGTAAACGCCATGACTCTTTTTATTACTGTATCCTTGATTTTGATTAATGATAGAACCAATTTACGCAAGGCTTGTAAAAGGGTATTATGATTTATGTAATTATTAAATAATGAAAGTATTATAGCTCATATGAGTCAAGTGGGAGAATATTAAAAATTATCTAAATTAATTAATTTTTATTATGTGACTCACATGAAATAGATTTTGGACTTTGAGTGTGAATGTGATTTAATAATAATAAAATAAAAGGTCCATTAGTTAACCTAATCTGATGGAGATTTTGGGAAATAAAAGAAATAAGATTTTGTCTCACAGTTGGTCATCAAGTAAGGGTGTGACAAGAACATAATTGAAGAGATATATTGAGATAAGAGAGATAAAGAAACTACTCACATAGGGACTCTCATGGTAAGTGTCTATCTCTTTATATAATTGAATATAAAACATGTGATAATCATGGTTTGTAAGATCCTTATGAGAACATTATTGTATGCATTCTTCATGTTTTATTTTACATAGGCAACCACAAAGACAATGACCAGAAGAATCCAAGAAGATTAAGACTTTGCTACTGATGGTAGGACTCTCTTATATATGTGTACCGTCCCGTATCAGGGCGTTGACTAAGTCAAGGTCAAAGTCAACAACAGGAAAGTCAAAGTCAACTCGAGGTGTCGCCCAGATGTAGAGACGCCAAGAGAAAGCGTCGCCAAGGCAGGACAAGACGTCGCTAAGGCAAGGCGTCGCCTAAGCGAAGGCGTCGCCTAGGTGAATGCGTCGCCTAGGTGAAGGCGTCGCCTAGGTGAAGGCGTCGCCCTGGTGAGGGCGTCGCCAGATTAAACAGTGTAAAAGCAAGGCCATCACGGTGTGGTTCCCCGATACCCATGGGTAGGAAAGACCATGGAGGGAGCGACGTCGTGGGAAAGCCTCAGGTCCCGATATCTCGGGAAAGTGATAAAGAGAAGGGAAAGGTGGCTCCAAGGCCATAGTAATAATACCAGTGAAGGGCAGCCTGACTCGCGAAGTACCCCTGCCGCCCCAGAGACGCCTTCGGGACAGATACGACCCAAGAGGAAGGTCACGCCCAGGATAACCGGGTGCAGGGTGTGAGAGGAAGGCAGATACGCTCTCAGAGTAAGTGGCTAGATACTTGGGGGCATGAGTTGGCACCCAAAAAGTCACCCCTAGCGCAGTAGCACTCCCAAGCAGGAGGACCCACACGTAGAAACGTCCCTAGATGGGCAGAAACGCCCCCAGATGGGGTCATGGCGTCGTGAGGCCCTTCACGTGTATGACAGCAATGCCGGAATAGAAACACCCTCTAGTCAGGTGCCAGGTAATTAAAGATATTCAATATAGTTTCCCTTTTCAGCATTCAGGTACTATTATGGCTCCCAAGCGTTTCAACGTCTTAAATGCGCTACGTTTCGTAATTAAGCGCTTTAATGAGTGTGTTACGTTCGAGTTTAAAAGCGCTTTAAGGCGCTTTAAATGCTGGGGCAGTTTAAATAGCGCTGAGAATGTCGGAAAAAGGGTTGGAACCTTTGGCAAATTTACGAGAAACTCTCTGGTTGCTTGCCCGTGCTTGAGGATTACGTACAAGTGACTAGAGAATATTTTTGCCTGAAGGAGACAACACACACACATATACACAGTTCTTTTACCACCCTTCAGAGTGCCACACGCGGTGCTCAGATACGTGGGTGGACAGTTTTTGGTGTTTCTTGCTGGCTGACTTGAGCGTCGGAGTGCAAACGGCCTCTAGGGCGCCTCTTTGTCCTCTTTTTTGCAGGAATTTGCAGGCAATCAGCGGGAGGGAGATCTTAGCTGACGATTGAGGCCACGCACGAAGACGTCCCGGTCAACCGGACGAAACATTTGGCGCCCACCGTGGGGCCGATATAAAACATCAGTCCCATCACAAGTTCGAGAAAACCTACCAGGTTACAGTAGTGCTGAAGTAGGTTGGAGTGACAATGGCCCCCACCAGACGAAGATCAGCGTGCGCAGCCCCCGCAGACCTATCCATGCAGCAGGTCCTGGAAATAATGAGGGGGCTGCAGCAGGACATGGCGGATTCGAAGATGGAGCAGGAGCGCATGCAGGCAGATCTTGACGCCTCGCACGAGCGCAACGAAGAGCTCCACCGTGCGAATGAGGAGTTGCGCCAGGGCCTGAGAAACGATAGGAGGCGGCCTGGGCATGACGAGATGGAGAACCACTCCCCACCAAGGGAGTTTTCCACTCCGTTCTCGCAGGAGATCCTAGACGCAGCAATCCCGAACACGTTTGCGGGACCCAAGGTAATCTTCACTGGGATGGAGGACCCAGAGACGCACCTCGCGGCATTCCACACGCAGATGGTCCTGATAGGCGGTTCTGATGCCGCCAAGTGCAAGCTCTTCATGAGCACCCTGACCAGGATGGCTATGGACTGGTTCATTAGCCTCCCCGAGGGCCATATCACATCTTTCCGCCAGTTGTCGCGGTTATTCAGAGAACAGTATTTGGCCAACAAGGCCCCGCCGCCGGTCTCCTACGACCTGTTTGACGTGAAGCAGTATCAGGGGGAGACCCTGAAGGAGTATATCAATCGCTTCGGGGCCCAGGTCGTGAAGGTTGGTACAACAGAGGAGCCTATGATCGTGTACGCATTTGTGAAAGGCGTATGCCCAGGCCCCTTTGGAGAATCTATTATCCGCAATCGCCCTAGGACTTTCGCAAAATTACGGCGTAGGGCGGTGGAGCATATCGCTTCGGAAGGGGAGGTATGTGTGAAGCGCACCAGTACCGTGCCCTCACGCCCGAGGGGACCGGCGCGAGCTCAACCCGTCAGAGTCAATGAGACCACGACGGGGAGAAAGAAGCCAGAGGCGAGACGCCCCTACGAGGCCAGAAAGCCCCAGCCTCGGGGCCCCGCAGGAGGCGAACGCCCCACCAGAGAAAGAGCAAGACCGGCGAGGTACAACTTCGTAGTTGAGTTGAAGGATTTGATCGCCGTGCCCAACATAGCCGAGAGGCTGAGGCGATCGGCGAAGACCGACAAGGTGTTAGGGCCCCGTAAAGACTCTTGGTGCGAATTTCACGAGGCTTTCGGGCACCAAATTGATAATTGCTTGTCGTTGGGCTACCAGCTAGATGAGCTGGTGAGGACTGGGTTTTTGAAAGATTATGTCGCAGAGTCCACCACGACCGCCACCCTGCCGTCGCCGGCGGATGAGCCAGCACACGAGATGCCTGTGCTTGGCGAGGTCCACACCATTGCTGGAGGTTTTTCCGGCGGAGGACCCACCGCCTCCCAGCTGAAGAAATACGCGAGGGGGGTGAATTCAATCGAAGAGAGGCTCTCGGGGGAGCCCTGAGAGTCAGATATTGTGTTCACAAGAAGGGATCTCCGAGATGTGGTACCCCATGACAACGATCCCGTTGTTATCTCGGTCATCACGGCTGGAAGGAAGGTCCACCGAGTGCTTGTTGATCAAGGAAGCTCGGCAGACGTCATGTTTCTGTCGACTTTTAATAAGTTACGGCTGTCCCCCGATCTGCTGAGTCCCTATACGGGATGTTTGTATGGGTTCGGGGATAACCAGATAGAGGTCCGGGGGTACCTGGAGTTGAGGACTACGTTCACAGACGGAGAGGCCTCCCGAACAGAGAGCATTCGGTACCTCGTCGTGAACGCCAATTCTGCCTATAATATTTTGCTGGGCAGACCGACGTTAAACCGTCTGAGTGCAATATCCTCCACCCGACACATGAAGATGAAGCTGCCGGACCTCAGTGGCCGGGTGATAGTCATCAGATCAGACCAAGAGGAGGCAAGAAAATGCTACGAAAACAGCCTGAAGACGAAGAGAGGCGTTTTCATGGTGTACGAACGTCCGCCGAGCGCGGACGCAACGATGATCGAGGCGACGCCCGCTGGGCAGACCCTCGAAGAGGCCATAGCAGAAAGGGCGATGCCTGAAGCAGATGTGCCAATGGAGGAAGCACACGTGGAGGAGGCGGCGCCCGTAGAAGAAGCGGCGCCCGCCGATGATGATAATAGGGAGCAACCCGCGACCAACATCCTAGAAAGGGAGATTGGCGGCAAAGCTTTCAAGTTAGGAAGCTCGCTAAATCCAGAAGAACGGGAAGGGGTGGCGGAAGTGATTTCGCGCCACCTGGATGCCTTCGCGTGGTCCGCCTCGGACATGCCGGGCATCGATCCAGATTTTCTGTGCCACCACCTCAGCATGGACGCCACGGTTCGCCCCGTGCGTCAGAGAATGAGGAAATTCAATGAGGAGCGACAACAGGTGGTGAAAGACGAAACGCAGAAGCTGCTGAGTGCTGGCCACATTAGGGAGATTCAGTACCCTGAGTGGCTCGCCAACGTCGTTTTGGTTAAGAAGGCAAACGGAAAATGGAGAATGTGCGTTGACTTCACGGACCTGAATAAGGCGTGCCCAAAGGATTCCTATCCGCTGCCCAGCATTGACGCCCTAGTGGACAGCGCGTCTGGCAGCAAAGTGTTAAGCTTCCTGGACGCCTTCTCAGGTTATAACCAAATCAAGATGCACCCCAGGGACGAGAACAAAACTGCGTTCATGACTGAAACATGCAGTTATTGCTATAAGGTGATGCCCTTCAGGCTCAAAAATGCGGGCGCCACGTACCAGAGGTTAATGGACAAGGTCCTGGCGCCAATGCTCGGGAAGAATGTATACGCTTACGTAGACGACATGGTGGTGGCGTCGCAAAACAGGATGCAGCACATGGCAGACTTGGAGGAATTGTTCAACACAATATCCAAATACCGCCTCAAGTTGAACCCCGAGAAGTGTGTTTTTGGGGTAGAAGCCGGTAAATTCTTGGGTTTTCTGCTCACCGAGAGGGGGATAGAGGCGAACCCCGACAAATGTGCGGCTATTATCGCCATGCGGAGTCCGACATCGGTAAAGGAGGTTCAACAGTTGACAGGGCGGATGGCGGCGCTCTCGAGGTTTGTTTCCGCCGGAGGAGAAAAGGGGCACCCGTACTTCCAGTGCCTCAAGAGAAACAGTCGCTTTGCATGGACTGAGGAATGCGAAGCGGCTTTCGTTAAACTGAAGGAGTACCTGGCGACGCCTCCGGTTCTCTGCAAACCGGTAACGGGCACGCCCCTCCGTTTGTATTTTGCTGTAACAGATAGGGCCATCAGTTCTGTGTTGGTACAAGAGCAGGACCAGAGTCAGAAGCCCATCTACTTCGTAAGCAAAGCCTTACAGGGAGCCGAGACAAGGTACCAGGCGCTGGAGAAGGCGGCGCTGGCGGTAGTGTTCTCGGCTAGGAGGCTCCGTCATTACTTTCACAGTTTCACGGTGGTGGTAATGACCAACCTCCCCATACAGAAGGTGCTGCAGAAGCCCGATGTGGCAGGAAGAATGGTACGCTGGGCTGTGGAACTGTCGGAATTCGACATACAGTACGAGCCTAGAGGATCCATTAAAGGGCAGGTGTACGCGGATTTTGTAGCAGAACTTTCGCCCGGAGGTGAGCAAGAAGTGGAAGCGGGTTCACAGTGGCTGCTCTCGGTTGATGGTTCCTCAAACCAGCAAGGGAGTGGTGCGGGAATAGTGCTGGAGGGACCCGATGGCATACTAATCGAGCAGGCCTTGCGTTTTGCCTTCAAGGCAAGTAACAACCAAGCAGAATACGAAGCCTTGATTGCAGGAATGCTCTTGGCCAAGGAGATGGGCGCACAGAACCTCCTGGTGAAGAGCGACTCCCAGTTGGTCACGAGGCAGGTGTCGGGTGGGTTCCAGGCGAAGGACCCACAGATGGCGGCGTATCTCAAATACGTCCAGTTGTTGAGAGGGGCGTTCAACGCTCTTGAGTTGATACACGTCCCGAGGGAGCAGAATGCCAGAGCTGACCTGCTCGCAAAGCTGGCCAGCTCAGGCAAGGGGGGTAGACAGAGGACAGTGATCCAGGAGACCCTCAAAGCTCCGCGTCGATTCGTGGAAGACAACAGGGTGGATGTCCTCCAGATTTATGCATCAAGGGGAAGGCCGAGGAGTCATTCCTCATTAACCCAAGATACGCAGAGGGCGCCCCGCATCAGTATCTACGCGAGTGCGTCTGAGGAGGAGCAGATGCAGGTTTGTGTCCTGTCCACGGGAGACACCTGGATGACGCCCTATAAACGATACCTGGCGGATGGGGCCCTTCCAGTGGACCCTGAAGAGGGTAAGAAAATCAAAAGGAACGCCGTAAGATATACCTTGGTGGATGGGGTGTTGTTCAGGCACGGCTTCACTCACCCTATCCTAACGTGCGTCAGTGGCGATGAGTGCACCAGGATAATGGCGGAGCTACATGAAGGCATCTGCGGAAGCCATGTAGGAGGAAGGTCCTTAGCCTCCAAGGTAATACGCGCAGGTTTCGGCACGCCCAGCGGTGTAAGCAATGCCAAAAGCACGCCGACTGGCACAAGGTGCCGCCAGAAGAGTTGCGGTCCATATACAGCCCGTGGCCTTTCCACACATGGGGTATTGACATCTTGGGCCCTTTCCCACTGGCAATCAGGCAGATGAAATATCTGATCGTCGCCATAGAATACTTCACTAAGTGGATAGAGGCAGAGCCCGTGGCACAAATCACTGCGCATAAGGTACAGCATTTTGTGTGGAGAAACATCGTGTGTTGCTTTGGCGTACCCAGGCGCCTGATATCTGACAACGGGACCCAGTTCGCCAGTCAGCAGTTGAGAAATCTGTGCGCTGAAGTGGGAATCAAGCAAGTGTTCGCGTCGGTCGAACACCCCCAGACCAATGGACAAGTAGAGTCAGCAAACAGAGTTCTGCTGAGGGGGTTAAAAAGAAGGTTAGAGAAGGCTAAAGGGGCGTGGGCGGAAGAGGTGCCAAGGATTGTATGGGCATACCACACCACGCCCCAATCCTCTACTATGGAGACGCCGTTCAGTTTGGTGTACAGGTCGGACGCGATGATTCCAGTAGAAATACACGAAAGCTCACCGCGTTTTCAAAACTTTGTGGTGGAGGAATCTAATGAGGAAAGACGGGTAAACCTGGATCTGCTAGAAGAGGCCAGGGAAGAAGCTAGAATAAAAGCTGAAGCGATGAAGAGAAGAGTGGAGCGGCAATATAGCTCTAAAGTAAAGCCACGACAGTTTCAGGTGGGCGACCTGGTGATGAGGAAAGCTCACCCTTATGAGCTGGAGAATAAGCTGTCTCCCAAGTGGACCGGGCCCTTCAGAGTTACTGAGGCTAAGGGCAACGGTTCGTATAACCTGAAGACTTTAGATGGAGGCCCTATCCCGCGCAGTTGGAATGCAGTCAACTTAAAATTTTATTTCAGTTGATTTATGTAAGCAGCATGTAACAGTTTAGTTGAAGGGGACGCTCTTTTTCCTTTTCGGGGGTTTTTTAATGAGGTCACCCTAATAAATGGAAAAACCAGTTGAGAAAAAGAAGTGCTTTGGTTTTCAGCCATTATTTTCCCTTGTTAGAAGTAATGTGATGCGCCGCCTAGGCCATGGCGTCGCCAAGGAAGAAGGCGTCGCCTAGGTCTTGGCGTTGCCCAGAAAGAAGGCGTCGCCCAAGTAAAAGCATGCATCGTTGGCAGAACAAGACGAAAGGAAGTCGCGCGGTATATGAGGCATATGAAAAGTAAAGTGGCGTTGTAAAGAATTATGATATTGGAAAATTGTTGTTACAAGCAATGTTCAGTACAAAATGCAAAAACACAAGCAGGCCGCTTCTCAGCGTTCATCAGAGTCATCACTGGAGGAAGGCGAAGCCCCTTTCCCAGCCCGCAGCGCTCGAGTAAGTCGTGTCCTCTTTTCTTGGCTTATTTTCGAACCTGCACAAGGGGAAAAGATGTGTTAGAGACACCATGAAGAAAGACAGGCACAGTTAGAAAGTAACGAAGGTCGAAGTTGCTCAAGGCAGTGATCCTTACTTATGTACTTCTCAAGAGTCCTAGCGTTGAACTCCAAGCTGATCACCGTAGCGGAGTCAAAACCTCCCACCTTAGCAAGAATCCGGCAAGCTATTTGATCACCTCGAGGGGTTTGGCTTTGAGGGCCTTTTCCTCTCTCACCCAGTGCAGCGGAAACCCATCGAGGGCGTCGGGAACAAGATCAGTACAGCAGATCTTGAAGAATCGGCCTTTCCACCCCGTGAACGAGCTTTGGAAGGGTGTGAAGAGAACTCTTCCGAGAACATTGCTGAGAGTTACCCAGAGGTTGTGTCTCTGTCTCTTCACCTCAAAAAAGTGAAGAAAGAGGTCAACCGAGGGTGCACAACCCAGAAACCCAAAGAGGATATCGAAGGCTTTGACAAAGGCCCAGCTGTTGGGATATAACTGGGCTGGAGCCACGTTGATCTCCGTCAGCAGTTCCTTCTCGAACCGGGAGAAGGGTAAGCGCACCCCGATGGTCTTGAACACCACCTGGTAAAAGTAAAAGAAAGGGACCCCGTCGTTCGCTCGTCCGTCTCCACACACTGGCTCCCCTAGAGTGCAAGGGAGCACAGCGATGTCGTCATCGTGCCTCCTCGCGAATGCCCGATGGTCGTAAGAACACAACTCCCCTTTGTGTTCCCGTACGGCCCTAGTGGAGAGCAAACATGAACACTCATCAAGAAGTTCACTCGAGGCCCAAGGGTACAAGTCTTTGGGACGGACCCTAGAGGAAGCATCGTGAGAAGACATTCTTTAACAAGATCAAGATGGTTGGAAATGCAAGAGTTGAGCGAGGGGAGCAGTTAGAACAGCCCTTCGACAGAGAAGAAAGGGTGCAATAAGAAAGGGTACAAGAAGAAAGAACGCAAGTAGGTTATGAAGAGTGAGAAAATGGTGAAGATAGTTCCAGAGTTTGAAGAGTTAAATAAAGCGCCTAGAGCGCCAAACGACACGAACGGAGGCACCGTGCGATTGATACACGTGGCAGAGGGTGAAAGGATGACGCTGGCACCACTGGTTTAAATCAGAAAACGTCGTATCAGCAGAATATCCAGTGGTACGATGCGCCGTCGAAAATGGGTCAGGGGTACAGCAGGAGTCAGAAAATGAAATGACTAGATACCCCACCGACCATTTAAGCAGCGCCACGTGGATCAAGTCGAATGACAGAAGGTCCCATCAGCTGTACAAGAAGCGCCACGTGGATGGCACAGGCAAAGCCTTGGGCTCTTCGTTGTTATCAGGCGTTGACCAAGGCAAGAATTAAAGTCAATGTCGAAGTAAAGGTAACGCCCGAGGCGTTGCCAGGAAAGACGTAAAGGGCGACGACAGACGAGAAGTCGCGGGCGTCGCCAACCCAAATACCGACTGGCGTTACCTCCCCGATACCCACAGGTAGGAAAGACTGAGGAGGGAGAAGAAATCAGAGAAAGGCAAAGTTAGTTGCAGGCGTCGCCTCCCCGATACCCACAGGTAGGAAAGACTGTGGAGGGAGACGAGACCGTCAAATGCCAGTGAGTCACTGGCAGGGTGTTCCCCGATACCTATGGGCAGGAAAGACCATGGAGGGAACAAAGACCCCACAGCACTCAGCGTTTTAGACACCCGGGGACGATACGGTGCTGCTTTGGCAGGCCTCTCCTTAGGCGTGGGCGCCGAGTGCTAAAAGATCAAAGAAAGAGCCTTTCGGTATCAGAGTCGTCCCGTGGACGATACGGCGCCACTTAGTGGGCCTCTCCATGGGCGTAAGGGTTGGCGAGCGACCTTACCCCATCCTACCAAATCGCCCAACGAAGTGTGAGAAACGGGCAGGATACAGATAGAATAAGTAAAGCGTATGAAGGGAAAAGATGAGAACGAGATCGCATAGGCAGAGTCGTATATGAAAAAGAAATAAGGACAACCATGCGAGTGTCCCGAATCAGTAACAAGAGTGTGGATAGTTCAAAGAATTACAAGTTTTTGGCAGATGAAATTAAAAAGCGAAAGTAAAGAATGAAGAGTTAAGCTTGAAGAGGAAGGTGGTGGATGAGGGGCAGCAGTTCAGTCGTTCAAATCCATGGGCACGACCTTCCCGTCGACTACGTGGTGTGTGGGGTCGTAGTTTGAAAGGTTGACGCCGGGATTCTCGCAGGACGCCTGGGACAGGGCTTCTTGGAACCCCTCCTCGAAGGTGCCCGCCATCTCCTGGATAAGGGACTTTTTCTCCTTCTCCAGCTCCTCAATGGCGGCGTCTCCGGAGGCCACCTGTTTCTCCAGAGCCTCTTTCTCCACACGAAGCCGGCTAACCTCGACCTGCAGATCGTCGTAGTCAACTCGGAGAAGGTCCATAGCTTTGGTCTGCGTGGCCATTTCCTCCTCTATCCGTTCCACCTTGGCAGTTTGTTCACAGCAGCGGTCCTTCAGGTCCTTTTGGGTTTCCGCGTCTGCTTTGACCAATTCCTGAAGACCCGCTACCTGTACTTGGAGAGCAACTTCACGAGCGTAGAAGTCAGCCTGGAGCTCCAAGGCCTCTGCCAATTTCCTCTCAGCTTCTGCCCTGGACTCTTGTGCTTGTTTCAGAGAGGAACAATAAGCCTCGTTCTGGCGTCCCAGGGCCTTCATCTCCTCCTCCAGGATGGTTGCTTTCGTTTCCAAGGCCTGGAGGGTTTGGGTTTGCAAGACAGCGTTTCTGGCCTGGGAGCGCCATTCAAGAGCCACCGCCAAGAAGGCCCCCAAATAGAAAGGCATACCTTCCCTCCTGTCGGTACCTTCCGGCATAGTCCCGCCACTGAAACCCCTCATCAGATGCATGATTGGAGGGGGGATGGCAATGAAGTCGGGGGCGGCAGCATCGGGAGCCGGGGAAGCAGTGGTTTCTGGCGGCGGCAGAGGCGGCGCAGATTCAGCACCTTCGCCCCTTTCCTCTTGGAGAATCATAGGAGGGAGTGAGGTTGCGCTTGGAGGGTTGTCCATAAAGGGGTTCCCTCCCTGCGGCGACGTCTCTACCAAAAGAGGAACCCGCGCGGATTTTCTCCTCTTGAAGGGTGCCACGCCTTCTGATTCCTCATCATCTGACAGAATCTCCAAAACCCTTTTTCCTTTGTCAAGGGGGGTTGGAGCCGGTGACGAGGCCGCAGCTAGGGGCACAGCGACGATAGGCGAAGGAGAGTTGGGAGTTGGAAGCACGTCAGAGCCAGGTGGAGACGTCGGAGATGGGCTAGAAGCACCTTCAGCAGTGACTGGAGGCGGCGGTGTCGGAGCCGGCGGGAGAATCGGATTGGCAGCAGGGCTGGAGGAGGCGCCTGCCTTGGCGGCACGAGCCTCCTTCAGTGCTTTCGCCAACATTATTCTTTTGGAAGTACCCATCACCGATCCTACATCAAGACAGGCCAAACAACAAGGATTAGCACTGGAGCGGTTATGTGGATTCACAATACAGGAAGAGATGCGAAATGCAAGTAACATTGTGCAGTGAAAAACGGTAATGCAGATAACTATAGCAACTAATGCATCATAAATCGCTAAGAACAGATACCGAAGTATGTAGAAAGCCCATGGGCATTGAATTCGTTAGCGATGAGCTTGGCGGTATCAAAGATTATTCCCAATCCCGCCAAGGCTTTGCATATATCCCGGTCAGGCGGGGCAAGTTCGTCCAGAGCCAAGGGCTTCATAGTTATGGGCTTGTCTGTCCAGTACAGGGGAAAGCCCTCTAGAATAGTAGGATCGCGCTTGGTCGCGCGTACCTTGAAAAATTTCCCCTTCCAGCCTTTGAACGAATTCTGGAAGAGCGTCAGGATGATGCCCCGGCGATGCCAGAAAAGCTCATCCAGAGACTTTTCCCTTGTTTCTTTACCTCGAAGAAGTGAAGAAAAACGTCCACAGAGGAGGGAACTCCTAAGTAGCCGCAGAGAATTTGGAACCCCCTCACGAAAGCCCAACTGTTGGGATGGAGTTGGGCGGGAGCAGTGTTTATCTCTGTCAATAGCTCTTTTTCGAAGGGAGTTAGGGGCAGACGCAGGCCCACCCTTTTCAACACCATCTGGTAGAGGAAGAAGAAAGCGCATCCCCCAGTATCCCGTGAGTCCGCGCAAACGGGTATCCCAGGTCGCACTCGGCTTACCAGGACTTGGGAGTCATGACTCTTGTGGAACGCATTGAAATTATAGAGGGCAGGGTCCCCCCTGTGGGCCTCCACGTCCTCAACGGAGTTCAGGAGAGAACATTCGTCCAGAAGTTCGTCGGGGGCCCAGTCATATTCGTCCTTATAATGAGACTTGGGGAGCGGGGGAGGCGCGGTGGTCTTGGTTTTTGCCATCAACACCAATGCTGAAGATCAAAAGAGAAAGAAAGGGTTCAGAGAAAAGGGGTTTGGAGAGAAGAAAAGGGGAAAATGGAAGAACCCTAGGAGCGCCCTACCCGCAAAAGAACGAAGGGAAAAAAGAGGAATAACGAAGCATACAAGCAACATCCAGAGGAATGCGGTAATATGGACAGTCCCAGGCAGTTCATACAGTAAAGAGAATCATCAAGGAGGGAAAAACCGTACCTTTGGAGGCAGTAGGAGAGCGCAGGAAGGAGAAAATCGCGATTGCAAAGAAAGGAGTTTTGAAGGCGATGAACAGTGCGGAATTGCAGAGTGAATGAATGTAACAGTAGAGTGAGCGCGGGGTTTGGGGTAACTTAAACGTTACATTTCGTAACCCAAGAGGCGCAAATTGAGGGCCGCAGGATCGAGCCACGCGTCAGAGGGTCGATTGCCCAGGGGAAGCGCAAAGGTCTCTAAAGGGGGGCCACGCGATGGGCCACGTGGCGCGCGATAAAGGGTAGCCCAAAAGGTGTAATCATCCCCATTGCAGGGAATATCCAATCGGTCATTAAGAATACCCCTGTGGTTCAGATAATGTCGCGTCAGTAATTCGAAAATTTGCTGAGTCAGCAGAGAATGACACGTCATCAAGAAAGCACGTGGATGGCGGGGGCAAGGCTTTAGTCTTTGCGCTAAAGACAAGTCTTCGGCTTAAGACTGGGGGGCTTGTGTACCGTCCCGTATCAGAGCGTTGACTAAGTCAAGGTCAAAGTCAACAACAGGAAAGTCAAAGTCAACTCGAGGTGTCACCCAGATGTAGAGACGCCAAGAGAAAGCGTCGCCAAGGCAGGACAAGACGTCGCCAAAGGCAAGGCGTCGCCTAGGTGAAGGCGTCGCCCTGGTGAAGGCGTCGCCCTGGTGAGGGCGTCGCCAGATTAAACAGTGTAAAAGCAAGGCCATCACGGTGTGGTTCCCCGATACCCATGGGTAGGAAAGACCATGGAGGGAGCAACGTCGTGGGAAAGCCTCAGGTCCCGATATCTCGGGAAAGTGATAAAGAGAAGGGAAAGGTGGCTCCAAGGCCATAGTAATAATACCAGTGAAGGGCAGCCTGACTCGCGAAGTACCCCTGCCGCCCCAGAGACGCCTTCGGGACAGATACGACCCAAGAGGAAGGTCACGCCCAGGATAACCGGGTGCAGGGTGTGAGAGGAAGGCAGATACGCTCTCAGAGTAAGTGGCTAGATACTTGGGGGCATGAGTTGGCACCCAAAAAGTCACCCCTAGCGCAGTAGCACTCCCAAGCAGGAGGACCCACACGTAGAAACGTCCCCAGATGGGCAGAAACGCCCCCAGATGGGGTCATGGCGTCGTGAGGCCCTCCACGTGTATGACAGCAATGCCGGAATAGAAACACCCTCTAGTCAGGTGCCAGGTAATTAAAGATATTCAATATAGTTTCCCTTTTCAGCATTCAGGTACTATTATGGCACCCAAGCGTTTCAACGTCTTAAATGCGCTACGTTTCGTAATTAAGCGCTTTAATGAGTGCGTTACGTTCGAGTTTAAAAGCGCTTTAAGGCGCTTTAAATGCTGGGGCAGTTTAAATAGCGCTGAGAATGTCGGAAAAAGGGTTGGAACCTTTGGCAAATTTACGAGAAACTCTCTGGTTGCTTGCCCGTGCTTGAGGATTACGTACAAGTGACTGGAGAATATTTTTGCCTGAAGGAGACAACACACACACATATACACAGTTCTTTTACCACCCTTCAGAGTGCCACACGCGGTGCTCAGATACGTGGGTGGACAGTTTTTGGTGTTTCTTGCTGGCTGACTTGTGCGTCGGAGTGCAAACGGCCGCTAGGGCGCCTCTTTGTCCTCTTTTTTGCAGGAATTTGCAGGCAATCAGCGGGAGGGAGATCTTAGCTGACGATTGAGGCCACGCACGAAGACGTCCCGGTCAACCGGACGGAACAATATGTTTGAAGGTGTCATAACCTAATGTAATTTTTAGAGTAAGATTTAAATTTTTTGCTTAAAAGTATAAAATGATTTTGGCTTGTATTTTGGCATTGAGTAGATTAGGGTTAGGGTTGAGTTCCTAAAACCTGCATAGGGTATAATTGAGCTTAATTACAGTCCACATTAAATTTTAGGCCGATCTCCTAAACCTAACTAGTCACACAGAACACATCTTGTCACACTTGCCATGTGATTAGCTTTAGGCGCCAACTCTGAATGGTTTGTATTTGATTTTTTCCACCACATTTTTGGTAACCTTTGGCTGACCTCCTTACCTATAAAAGGAGATGCTCGACTCATGAATTTAAAGATCAAATATTTAAGTGTTATACTGATGAATTCGCAAGCCTTAGCTCCCTCTTGTCTAACCTATCTAAGATAGACACCTTTCGAACTTTTCTCACTTTTTTCAAGTGATTTGGCCTCACCAATTACTTTCCCTACACCTAATGCCACTTCAACAAATTAATAGTTTCCTAGCACACACCATGACATTGTTATTTAACACATTTTTAATAAAAATAATTTATTGTTTTATATTAAACATAATATTGTTTTCTGTTAACAATAAGTAAGATAACAGTAGGTTATCTCTTAACGAAAAAATTAAACAAGAATAATTTAATTAAAATATATATAATTAAAATTTTCAAAAGAGTTGAAATTTAACTACGGCCGTCGAAAAAAGATACTAGGGAAAAAATGATCATCATTGTATTACAATGTATTGTATACAACCCCAATAATAGAGGAATGGAGGAAAACGGCATATGTTCGTAAAATACAAGTGATTTCCAACGAACCGCCAGAGCAATAATGCGTGGGTCGTTGGTTTCACGTGCTATGCTATTCTCTCTGACGTGGTCACATAGTTGAATATAATTTAATAATATAAAGAATTTTGTAAGCATAATTTAATAAACATGGAACTTTGTTGGATGATCTTTGAATAATGGTTGCTCAAAGAGTGGAACAGTAACTTAACGAGTACGACTCAACCGCTAAATTCAAGGCTCAAGGTGAGAAAGTGAGAAATTCTAATACTCCTCTTTTTGCCTTTTCTCCCCTGATAATATTCGCCTAACCCCTTTTTCAATTTTTTAACCCGTTTTGAATACTGGTCGTTTAATTTATTATTTATTCAATAATGGGTGATGAAAAGGTTTTGTTTTGCTTCTAGATCACGCTTGGTGCAGTTGGGAGTGTATGTGGTGGGTGGGTGTGCATCATCACCCACCGTCACGCGAATAATCACTTTAGTGCTTCCAGAATTTGAAGAGACTCGAAATGGCGGAGGTCAGAGGGAGGGACACGTGGACGGAGGAGCTCGCCAGTCTCATAGAGGATTCCGGCGTCCGCTACGGCGGAGATCCGAACGCCTCCTCCGCCGCCTCGTTTGAGGTGAGGAGGTCCGTGTACGCGCCTCAGAGCGAGTCTGTGGAGTCCGGGGAGAGCTTGAAGGAGCAGGCCTTGGGGTTCGTGATGGCGTGGTGCGAGATACTCTTGGAGCTCGGGCGAGGGTTTAGGGACATTCTGCGGCAGAATTTGATGAACGAGGATTCCTATGTCGTGAGGAAGTTCGGTGGCCCTTGTTCCAAGGTTTCGAAACGGTTGAGGTTTCTCAACGACTTTCTCCCCGAGGATCGCGATCCCGTTCACGCTTGGTCCGTTGTGCTCTTCGTTTTCATTCTCGCGCTCGCGGGTACGCTACCCCTCCTCTCCTCTCTCGCACAATCTATTTTACTTCTCTTTTGCCCAATCATGGTGTGTGCTACTCAGGACTCTGTTAGATTAAGGTCACAAATAGAAAAACAGAATAAACTCAATTTTTCATAAATTATAATTAACTTACGTGGATATTTTCTCTAAAAAAATTATATTTTAACTTGTCTATAAGTTTATCTTAGTTTATAGAGAATGTATTTTCTTTTTAGGTAATTTTTTTTTCATTAGTTAAAATCATTTTATATACACAATATCTCAACCTTCAAACAAGGTCAAATGAGAGAGCTTCCACATAAGTTAAGTGTTCATATAGGAGAAGGAAATTTAAAAAGAAGTGAAATAATTAATTTTCTTTAGTTATAGTGTTAATAGAAAACTTTATGGGTCTTACTTTATCTTTTTATTTTCTTTTCTATAACTAAAGTTTATCCAACCAAAATTTCAATGTATTCGTTATTGTTACCATATGTTTCTTTGTGATGCATTGATTTTTTTGTTTACTTTCTTAATCTTCATTCCATACCTGTTGATTGAGGTTAGTCAGGTATGTCTGAGATTTCGGAGCAAATTTCTCTATTACTTACAAATGAGTTTTTTCCGGTTGTTAGTAGCTTGTACAAGATTTACTGAATTTTTTTAGTTTTGCAGCTATAAGTGTAGATCCTAGTCGCGAAGCAGGAGCTCCTGTGATGAAGGTGCGCAAACATCCTCCTAGTGCTAGTCGTGTGCAACTTCCTGATGGTAGATTTATGGCTTATCATGAGCAAGGTGTTTCGTCTGAAACAGCTAGATTTTCACTTGTTGCTCCTCATTCTTTTCTTTCGTCCAGACTAGCAGGTAAAATGAGTTTAAATTTTAGCTATTGGAAAAGCTTGTTGGGTGCAATCTTTATGTGGAGCAACTAATCTTGTTCTACTTTTTTGCAATGGAAGGTTTACCTGGAGTCAAAACATCGTTGCTTGAAGAGTATGGCATTCGCTTGATCACATATGATCTTCCTGGTTTTGGCGAGAGTGATCCTCATCCCAACAGAAATCTCAACTCATCAGCTATGGATGTTCTGCATCTAGTCAATGCTGTCAATGTTACTGATAAGTTCTGGTTAATGTGCCACTCCAGTGGATGCATTCATGCTTGGGCTTTCCTCAGATATATTCCTGAGAGAATTGCAGGTTGTACATCTTTTCGTAAAAAATTCTTCTTGGACCTCATTCTGACACATTGGTGATAGTAATTGTTTATTGGGTGTATCTTGATGTAGAATCCAATGTCCGATTATATTGCCAGTTGGGCACGGATGTCAATTATTAGTGTAGCACAGAAACATCAATTCAATTCGTATGGTGTTGTCAAACAAAGGGCCTCAACTGATTTTGAGGATGTGACAGGAAATAAGGGAAACGAATGGGCATGTCTGGATTGGTTCACAGTCTAGTTATCTTGCTTTCTTTCCATTATTTACCTTTCAAATCCTTCACATTAAGCATTGTGAAAGACCTCTAGAGATTCAGAGTCCTTAGTTCTTACTGAATGTACTAAATAACAAATAGTTCGACCTTTGAGTTAAGAACAACTCAAAGCTTAGGCATAGTGATGCTATCAAGTTTTTGCATTTAAAAAAATTGTATATCACCTGCTTTAAAACACAATGACTGACTTGTTTGAATGTCTATAGAGAATACAGAGTATATTGTTTTTCCCAATGAAAAATGTGAGGTATTTCAGGGAGAATAAATAGAGCAAATAGAGCACATAGTATATAGCACCAATATCTTGCGAGTTGCAATTTATTTTAGAATGTGCCTATAGAAAATATCATCTATTGATGCAAGCAGATGCTTGGAATTCATCCAGACGAATGTGGTTTAATGCTCTAACCTTCCATGCAGCTTGTAGACTGAGAGAGGCTTATAATAGACCAATATTAAAATTTAGGGTTGCGTGCATATTAAATGGCCATGAAATTATTAATGTAACTCAATCATATTCTTACAAGTTAAATTAAAAAGAAAAAAGATGAATTGAGATCTCACTAATAATAAAAGCAATTTGCTGTTTGGTTCCCTACCTTTTTGGAAATGTTTGCTCTATTTCTCGTATATCTATCCTCCAACCCCAAACAATGAAAAGAGGCTTGTTGCAGAACCTGATCTAACTAGTGATACTGTCCGAATTGCAGGTGCAGCAATGTTGGCTCCTATGGTTAATCCATATGACCCACACATGACTAAGGAGGAGACAAAAAGAACTTGGGAGAAGTGGCTGCCAAGGAGGAAGATGATGTATTCCTTGGCTCGTAGATTTCCAAAACTTCTCACTTTTTTCTATAGAAAAAGCTTCTTGCCTGAACAGCATGACGAGATTGATAAGTTGCTATCTTTCTCAACAGGAAAGAAGGTGAGTGCGTCAGAAGTCATCATAACTTTAACTATGTGACAAGCAAGTATAATTACTCTCAAATGTTTCCTTGTTCGTCAATATGAACTGGCTTTCTATAATAGTCTGCTTGAAACAAGTAGAGTTAATTGTTCAACAACCAATAAATTGATTTACGTAATATATTGAAGCTATCAATATGTTATTTTGTCTTAGAATCTCCACTTCTGTTGGGTATGACGTAGTGTGTGTTGGTTGGGAACTGCATCTTACGACAATGGCAAAGAGAAACCATATGAAACTAAAAGAAAAAAGAGGGTAAACAGAAAACAGAGAGGATAAAGGAAGAGAACAATAAAGCATGAAAAAGATAAAAGAAAGAAACTTTTCTTATTGAACTAGAGAAAAGAATCCAATTGGTATAAATACCCACAAAACAGAAACAGAAAAACTGAAAAACATGCTTAAAATCGCTGAGCAAGTTGAGAAAATCTGCAGATCTGAATTTCCATAATTCTGAGATTTTGAAAGAGAACGTGTAATTTTGCTCTTCTAATTCGGCCACATCTGACATTATTTTTTACTGTTATGATTAACATTCTATTCTGTGGGAAAGGAATTTTCTTCTCTCCTTCCCTTGCTTGGTGAATTGACATAAATTCATTTCATTAGCAGCTTCCAAAAATCTCTGCGTGTGAAGGACATTTAGGCTCTGCATTGATTCTGAATATAATCGATTTCACATGTGCAGGACAAACTTGTGATTGAAGAACCAGAATTTGAGGAATTTTGGCAAAGAGATGTGGAGGAGTCGGTTCGTCAGGGAAACATACGCCCATTCATAGAAGAAGTTGTTCTGCAGGTATCAAATTGGGGTTTTGACCTTAAAGAACTTCATGTGCAAAAGAAGTGCCAAGCAAGAGGCATACTTCTTTGGTTGAAATCCATGTACAGTCAGGCTGACTGTGAATTAGCAGGATTTCTTGGCCTTACACACATATGGCAGGTTTGAACTTCTAACGCATTGTTCTTTGGATACTACAATTTTTGTATCAATATTTTATATATTGTCATTCATGTGCAACTGACATTCTGCATGCTAAGTTGTAGCAATGTATAGAGATATGGCCGATGTTTTTAATAAAAGAAAATTGGTAATAAAACACCCTCTTCCCCAAAGTAGGACAACTAAAATCAGGAGACTCAACCTTCATATCAGAAAAGTGGTAGCTAAGATTATTGCATTAACAACTGCTAAAAAAGTTCAGTCTTAACCTTCAACGACCATGCTAAAATGATGATGATCTATTTAGGAGGGGGAAAAAAGATGCTGATCTTCGTGCTCAAATATATCTCATAGGGTATCAATTACATTTTAGAAATTAATTTATGCACAATCAAGATTTTAGTTCTTAAAGAAGTTAATTTTACTTATTGTATTTATCAGTATTAGTGCAGTGATCTTTGATGTTCTAATGAAATTTGTTTCCCTTTTGAATACTCAACAGGGACTGGATGATAGGGTGGTCCCACCATCAATGATGGAATACATAGAACGGGTTTTGCCAGAAGCTGTTATCCATAAGCTTCCAAACGAAGCCCACTTCTCCTATTTCTATTTCTGTGATCAGTGCCACAGGCAGATTTTCTCCACTCTCTTTGGAACTCCTCAAGGTCCAGTTGAACGACAAGAGGAAACTGCATTCGAGGAAGCTAAGGAAGTAGAGGTTTTACAAATACCTTCTTAACTGCTTCTAGTGTTACACGTAACTGCTGATATGCACGTCTTAGGTTGGATGTAAATACCACAGGCAGCTCCACTTCTATATGGAGCTTGAAAGAAGAGAATGTTCGCTATAAATGCTCTGAATTTTGAACCATGAGAGCTTTTGGAGATATATAGGTACAACATGAATGCCACACCATGTTTCTCCTTCCTTCCTTCCTCCAAGCAAATTGAATCTTAAAATTTGTATAATTGGTTATGGACACTCATTTTTGAAAAACTTCCATAATTATTCTAAGTTTTTATTCATATTTTCAAAGAGGCTAGAGCCACTAAATTAGTAAATCATCTTCATCTATTTCTTGATTCCTTTTAGCTGGCTAAGCAATAGGAGGGCTTCAATCAGGACTTGGGTCATGAACTATTATTGTGTATGCAGAACTTATTAAGTTAAACAAATCGTTATCCACTAATTCTATGTGGGTAGCTAGCATGCATTGTGAACTCATTATTAATGACAAAATTTAAATGTAACTTCTTTTAGATTTTTCGTTATATTCTTTAATTAAAATTTGAGTATAGTTTCAAACTTAAGCAATTGACATTTGTTTTTAGGATCAACTTTTACTGAGATAAAATTATTCGAAGTTTCCCATACAATGACAATATAAAAAAAGGATAATTATAATGTGGGTATCTCTTACGTATGATAGGTTTCCCATTGCCTGTGAATGTTGAATAAAAGTTGTTATTATGGAAAAAAGGACAATAAATACAAATTAAAATGATAAAAATTGTTAGGAATAATGTTTTAAGTAGTATTTAACCATTAACTTTTAATCTTAATAATGTTTTAGTTTTAGTTTTTCGATGATATGCCTTGCAAACACGAATCCACGCGTTATCTAAAATTTATATTTAGACTTTATCACAATTTTAATTGTAATTCAAATATCTTTCACTTTGGTCCAAACTTAGATTTTCAATGTGACCAAAATGTATTAGGAAGGTCGAAGAACTAATAAACTAAAAAAAATTGTTCTCTGAATACAATATTCATTTACTTTGAAAAATCTGAAAAAATCAAACATAAGTCTGAAACATCTGATTTGAAGGTTCTTTGAGAATAATTTTATAGCAAGACGCCCTCAAACATTCTGTGATTATCAGAACCGATTATATTGTGCCAAACATCACGATGAAGTGGTATGAACTCAAATATAAAGTAAGATAACTGGAAGTATGAGCAAGTAAAAATCACTTTTATTAACAGCAATCTTCACTTCAATAGCACAAGCCATGTTAGATTGGAGCTATATCATCCAGATATACGAGTAACCATGTTCAGTTTTCACACTATAGAATTGGTAATACAATAAATAATTGGACAATGGCCAAAAAACTTGTAATTAAAATCTAGTGAGAGTGGCGTTAAGTGTCAAAAATAATGGAAAGAAAGGCTTATATAGGGGCTTCAAAATGCTGAGCCACCACCCTTGGTTTTTCCAATTAACATATCTTTTGCTTCATTAATTTTGGATGCAAGATAATGGCTGCCACCTGCATCTGGATGGTTTGCAACCATCACCCTCCTATGTGCTTCTTTAATCTTATCTGTTGGAGTGCGCTCTCTGAAACATAAATGATGATTGAAAATCAGCATGAGAACAACTATGTCTGCTAAAAAAGTTGTCAAGACTAGGAACAAATATTCAATATCAAATCAACTATTGAAATTCTATTACATACACAAAAATAACCAAAGCCAGACAATTCATACAGTCTACACAAATTTAACCTCAGGGCAAAGTGGAAAACAAAAGGAAGCCAACTCTGAGCTTTCAATTAGAGAACTAAATTCGCTTTTCTTTCTTTTCAATTGGATACAAAACTTGATATGCTTTGTTCACAAGCTGCAATTTGCAAATGCAAAATTCAACCACAACATTCACATCCAAGCAAACTAAAGAGCAAGAAATAGCAAAATCAATTGAACAAGAATTGATTGTATGTTTTGATTCCCTTTCTTGATTTACATGCAACCTGAATAGATTCAAAAGTAAAGCAAATGGGCAACGAAGAATTCCATTGTAATTAATCATGGATCACGGAGCCAAGTAGCTGACCCTCTGGAATGCTATAGCAAGATAGTGCACAAAAATAATAGTTAGACACAAAATCAATAATTTATATTATACATGTAATTGCAGAAAAATAAGAAGATATATTCAAAATTAACAAAATCTAAACACAATTATTGTCAATCTAAGACTAAATTAACAAGTCAATAATAACAGTAGCAATACTGCTCTAATTACGATAGATGATACCATGGCTCTGAAGGGTAATGGGAACACAGGAATGATGTAAAGAGAAAAATAGTGGAATTAATAGAAAATTAAAAAACCGAACATATCAGATACAAGAACAGAGGCAAATTAAAGGAATATGGAAGAAGAGGTTTGAAGGAGGAACACAATTTAGATTTCAAAACGGAACAGAGAAGTGCAAACATGAACACACAATATGATGAAAGGGAAAAACTGAGTCACAGCCTTGCAGGAAAGCAGTGGTTATATAAAAAAAATATGGCGGCTGAGCACTAACAATAATACCATTAAGCAGTGGGGTCAGTGGCTGGAAAGAAAATAAAGGCCACAATTCATGTTTTACTATATAAACAGAGGTAACACTGGTATTGTATTGAAGATCAAAGCCCCCTAAATATTTCAAATGTGAAAAGTGGCAAAAATCACTAAGATTTCTAAATTAATGGTTTCAATAACTTCATATAAGGACAACAACCAGAATGGTTGTATTTTACTTCAATAGGTTGTGCAGAAAAGCACTCCGTGGTGGATGTGAACGTGATTACAATGACACAAAACTGCACTACTGACTACCTTCAAGTCAGACAATGGACATGCAGTTTTGAATTTCTTTTTAACCCAAATAGCTGCACTTACAAAGCACTATATCTACACAATACTGTGCCATATCTCTCAGCCATCTACGATATCCAAGTTGCACATAAGAAAAAGAAGAAGGTTCATGCCATCTTGTGTCCATAGTGAACAGTAATACAGCCTGAATACAAGACTATATATATTTCTAATATTCTAACTAATCACATCATAAGTTATATGCATTGCCTAGAGTCCATAACACATTAATCAAAACTACACTCTGCACATGTTTCGAAGACACAAGCACGGCCAGTATTTGATATAATAAGATGGTGGCAACTGTTGTCAGGATCTTCTATACATTTTTATCTCATACTATGAGACATCATCCAAAACTCGAGCACTGATTAGGACAGGACCTTTCTCATATGATTTTACTATGAAGAGAGTTAACCTTTATTACATGTTGGGTATACATATGTGAAGGATTCTAAGGACATCACAAGAAATATCACTATCTCAAGTAAAGTAATATAATAAACAGTTTCAACCAATCAAACAAGCCCCAAAAGGAAAAGGTCATGACAAACACCGTTAAAACCATTGTCACAAACAAAATGTTTACATTTTAGTACGCCACTTTCTCCATTTGCAACGTCTTCACAAAGCCAATCAACACATTAGAATCTTCAAACAGAAATGGAAGTTACCTAACACCCAGTATAAGAGCTGCTTCCCTCCTAGTCATGGTAGCCAGAAAACCACCTTCATAAAATCTACGCATGCTAGGCGGTCTAGCCTTGAATGCCTGCCAAGCCTGGATACCATATCTTCCAGCATAAGCCGCAGCTGCCACTGCAATCCCAGCCATCAATGGTGTAGTCTGTTCAAAATTTCAGTTTCAGTTCCACAACCCAAAGACGAAATAAAAATCAACAAAATTTAAAAACAAATCCCCTTTATATCCCAACCTCTGCTGATCACAGTATAGCAAGAAAACAAAACTCCAAATTATGCTAGTCTACACAACAAGGATACTAATCCAGGTTCTGTTTTCAATAAACATAAATTTGAAGACTAAAACAAATTCAATACAATAAACAACTTATCAACGTTGTGTAAAAAAATTGGGCAAAAAGATTGTGAAAATATACAAAGGTGGGCAAAGAGATAAAGGGGCAAGAGGGGCTTCAAATCAAGTAACAAGGGGAAAATAAAAGAAAGAAAAAGCAAGATAAAATTTCTATAGAAAAATCAGTTCTTTTGAAACAAAAATTGAAGGGGCTAGATAGTTGAGAGGTTAGAGGCTGAGGATGGTTCCCAGTTGGAAATCGAAACAAAAAGAATGAAAATTTGAAGAAAAACGACGAAGAACTTACCATTATGCTAAAATCTTGAAGAAATGAATGCAGAATTGGAATAGGGTTTTGCTTTGCCGGCAAAAGAACGGAAAGAGGGTTGAGTTGAGGAACAGTATTAAAACTTGGCTTCTCATTTTTATAATTATATTTTGTTTTTTCTTTAATTTAATTACTTGCATCGCACGTTGGATTTCTCTAGTAATTTCTAGTCCATCCTATTTACAAGGCATGTTCCGTGTTTTTGGTTTCTTTTTCCAAAATTATTTTAATAATAATCTATAACATTATTTTTTAAAAACTTGTAATTATTTTTACTTAAAATAATTTTTTTATTTAATGTAAATAATATTTTTTTAACCAAAAAATTAGATATAGGTTATTAATGTGTTGAACCATCATGGACCGCTTCAGATTATGTCTGATTTCATTTTTGGTGAAAATAATATCTGATTAGATTTTGTTCACTCTTACATCCAATCACATTAATCTAAGACAAAACATTGGGATATAATAGTTCATGTCCGTGAGTTTTTTTGTTTAAGAATAAATTTCTAACTTTTTTAGATTTTTTTTAATTCCTTATTTGCCATTGTTGTTTTCAAATTTTGAAAAATTGTAATTTTGATATAACTTTTAATTTTGTGTTTTTTTTAATAAATTTAATTATATTGAAGACATTAAGGTCTTAAATGAATATGTAAAATTAAAAGTTAATTGAATAATATATATATACAAAATTAAATATTTAATAAAATTTATAGATTTAGTTTTGATATAATGACAATTTTTTATAACATAAAATAATGAAAAAATATCTTAATATGATTTTAAAAATAGATAATGTAAAAATAATGATTCTATCTATAAATCGATTACGATAATAGAAAAATACTATATTAGGGCATTTTAATTGAATTTATATTTGTTTATCAGCCAACTTAATTAAGTTTATTGGTGAAAAAAAAGGTATTTGACTTTATGCATGCCAATTCAATATGAGTTACAAACTTTAACCGTCCATATTATAAAAAAAAAAAATATTTAGAGTTTTAGAACCAGACTTATGTTATGCTCAATACTTCCATAGTTTAGTTCATTGCAAGTTAATTAAGTTCAAATTAAATAAATTCCAGATTTTACAGTAAAAGTTTAATTTCAATTCAAAATTTGCATTTTATTTATGAGTTCTTACACTCAGAAAACTTGACCTAAACTATCCATGAAGAACAGTAGTTAGTTGAAGAGAGGGAACACTCTAAACTAGTAAGGACTAACTAACACCATAATTAGGTAGGTAATGAACTACCTTATTAGTATAAAACTAATAATTGAAACTTTAATGACAAACTAAACCGATCCTATGAGTTGGCACGGTTAGATAAATAGATTATATTAGACTTCATCAAGAAAAAGAATGAAATAAAAAATGTTGGAGATTTCACATCGATTAAAGATTATGATATTTTATAATATATAAATGGTACAAAACTCATCTTATAAGTAAGTTGAGTTAGGTCTAAATCCTAAATCTTAAACCCTAATTCTTAAACCTTAGACCCTAACGAAAGTTTGTTGCCTTATCAAGCCACCTACTATCAGACCACTCATAATATATAATCTCACGAGTTGGCAGCCTCAGTATGAGGATGTATGTTGAAGATTTCACATCAACTAGAGATTAAGACATTTCATAATATAGAAATGATACAAATTTTACCTCATAAGTCAATTTTACAAGGTTCAGTTAAATTTTAAAGTTATTTTTAATAGAAAAAGAAAAATAAGTGTTTTATTTTCATTTGATATAAACCAAAAAGAGAAAATATTAGAAATGTATTTCCATCACTTATCTTCTCAAATATTAGCATACCAATCACCGGGATGAGAACTGTTTACAAAACATTTATTCTTGGGGTGTACTGATACTGAGCACAGGTTACAGAACATACTAACATTTAACAGTACTGATAAATGACTCAAATGATGGGACAATGAAATTAAATATACATTTTATATCACAAATAAGAATCAATAGTAACAGAAGATACTGGGGAGGCTCTGAAAGTCATTCTGACAGCTGAATGTTGTTTTGTCCATAGTACTTTCATGAACCACCTATCATCTCCTCAGCACAAATTGTGAGTACATACATGAATGGAATACAAATACACAAATGTAGTAGGCAAAACAGTTTTCACCCCCAAATCAATAGCCTCCAATAAAAATGATAAGATGAAGATACACATGATAAATAAATAAATAAAGGGACAATTCAAATGAACTTTTGTCTTTATTCTTGCCAAGATATTTCAACTGCTTGGTTTTGCATCCTTTTCCTGTGGCTATGTAATCAACCAACCACACCATTTCCCACAGTGATTTCAGCATTGAAGCTGCTTTCTACCTTTGGTGGACCTGAATGCCTTCTTGGTCTAGCAGGTGAAGCAGGGAAACTAAGACGTTTCTTTGCAGTCCCAGCAGAGGACCCTTTATCTGGGGTCACATTTTCTGCAGCTAGTGGACTTTGCATTCTGGACTTAGCTTTGGCAGATTTAGTAGGCACCATGTAACTTGGAATAGCTGGGGAGCTTGCAAGGCTTTCATTATCTTCCACTGTTGATCCAGCAATGGAGTGCCTCCTTGGCCTCTCTGACTGCACACTCACCAGACTTTTGGTGTCATCATCTATAGCCAACATGTCCTTTGGACTCACTTTCTTCAGCTTCTTGGCAACTGCTGGAGAAGCTGACTTGGGAGGATTTGAATGGGACTGCTGGGAATGTGACTCAAAGTTAGGTGAGCCTGGATTTTGGCTGGCTGTTGGAGAATGTTTCTCAGAATTTAGCTGAAATTTAGCAAATGATTTGCTGATTTCAGCACTGGTAATGCCACGGCCAGAACTTCTAATAGATTTATTGTCATTCTTCTCTTTCTCCATCAGATTATGGCTCTCCCAGGGCCGGGCTGCCGTCCATCGTTCCAACCAACTCCAACCCCAGGTCGGATTGGTTGGATCCATGAACATAGGGTTTATGGATCTTGATGAATTCTTCCAGTTTTGCTGTAAAGAATAAAGTAGCATTTGTTTATTTAAGGTCAAACACTGGAGTTAAATTTATTCAAAACCTCAAGGAATTCACACTAGTAGCCATATGCTTATTTTACTTCTTTATATCATGTATTATATTGTGATATAACAAAATAGTTTGCATAAATTTCTCGATATGCATAAGCTGATTTTTGAATTTAGGGAAAAATTTAATTCATTTTACCTTATTTTCTTCTCTTATGAGCTTAATTGAAAAATTTATCCAAACAAGAGTAAAGTCAATTGTTTTCTGATCTTCCAATTCACCAAAAAATTTGCTTCATAAATCCTTTTCTTATTTCTGTTTCACTATCCTACCAAATGTAAATTCACAAGAGAAACAGAAAACCTGATGAGAGAATGAATAAGCCATTGCTCTTTCTCTTCTCATAGAAGCTTCATACTTGCCGAGTAGCTTGGCTTCAACCTGTTCTTTTGATTGTACGCTGTCATCCCAATCCTCCCCAAGCTATTATAGGAATTTGAAATAAGTTAAAAGCATTCAAAATCCATCTAAAAGTCAAGTAAATATTATGTTCATGTCAATAGGATCAAAAACAGAAAATAAGTGAAGGGAAATGAAACACAGACCCTGGTGCTCTCTAGCTCTTTTGCATGTTTCTGTAAGAGCTGTTTCTGTAGAGCTTGATTTTCCTCTAACATCCTGAGCCTCCTAGAACGAATCTGAGTTTGCAAATGTGCAAAAGTCTGCATAGAACGGAGGGTACTAATGGCTTGACGTTTCACCACTGGCCCTTCCATCAGGGATCTCAACCTCACCAGTCCCCTTAAAGCACGCAATGCCCTTCTTGCCTAAATGATTTTAGAAAAAAAAAATCTCAGCTTGCAGGTAGATTATCATGAATCAAGAAGCTTTCTTTTGCAGCAATTATTGATTACTTCACATATATGGCCTCTTAAGAAAGTGTTATATCATTATTGTAACTGAGGGTTTTTCACTAGTAGTTGCAGAGAAAAAGTAAAAACATGTTCAACAGATAATGGAAAGAGAGAAGCTGAATGGAATAAGTTACATTGGTTTAAATGAAAAATTGCAAAATATACCAAGTATCCCCGAAAAGCTTTCTGAATCCTTATTGCTGCCACTTCTTCTGTTGGTTTACTGTGTAACTGAACAATTGTAGTGGCTTGAACCTCCGCAGGTGCTGTCTGAACAGCAGGAACTGGTTCCTCAGCAACCACTGCAGTTTCAACTCTGATGCGATCATGACTGGTTTCAATCTCAGCCTGAGGTAAAATAACCTCAGGTGGAGGAAGAGGAGGTGCTTTATCAGTTTCGGATTGTGATGCTGAATGCAATTTTTGCTTTCCAAACCATTTCTTCTTTGATCGATTTGTTTTCTGCAAAAGCAGTTGCTAACACTATAAGGAACATGCTGAATACCTGAGAAATGTTAACTATAAATTTCATCTGAACCTGATCGTTCCTCTCCTTTGATTCAGGGCTTAGAGCTTTCTTCACAGTAGAAAACCAACTTCCCTTCCTCCCCATTTTCTTTGCATTCCTCGCTTAGACCCTTAACAGAAGAAATATGTAAATTTCATGAATAATTCAAGGATTCAGCTTGCTTTGAATAGGAAATCCAATAGCACCAACCTATATCATTAAATGTTACTAGAGCTATGAAATTTGATGCTGAAAAAATGAACTATGAAAGCCTTTTAGCTCTTGAAAACAAGAAAAAAAATCATGAAACGGAAACCAGGAACCAGCTTCTGGCTTCTGGCTTCTGGTAGAGAAATTTATCATCAAGGGATGGGAAAAGTTAACTGAACTGAACTAATGAGCAATTCAAAATCCTAATCCCTAAAGGAAATCAAATAGCATATGAAAATACAAAGAAAAATTTGAAATCCTCATTCGCCGAATCATATTGAATCCAGCAGTATGAAGAACTGAACTATCTTCCTTTTTGCATTTAAACTGCAAAAAACAAATTTTGACACATAAAATGCAGATTTATCTAATCAAATCAGCATTTCCAGTCAAATTCTGCAGCACCCTTGTGCTGCAACTACCGGAATTTTCACCAAACCAAAACAAGGAAAGAAATTGAAGAACTTTAAACATTAAACCGCTCCAACAACATCTACAGGAAATGGGAAAGGGCAAAAATAGCAATTTCAAAAATAAATGAAAAAAGGGGGTCCAAATTTAGATGGAAAATGATGGTACCTGGAGTGAAAGCAAAGAGACAGATCTGAATGAAATAGCTTGCAAGTTCTTCTGGGCCTATGTGTCTCTGAACAAAAAGGAACAAAAAGATGAAAGAACTTGGAGATTACGCTTCCACTACCTCCCCTGTAAAGCAGTGAAATACAATCAGATCTTGGGAAGGGACAAAGGGTCTCAATGATAAGAGAACATGAGAGAGAGAAAGAGAGAGAGAGAACAGCTGGTTCAGCAAATACTGTGACCCCACTACTTGTGTTAGGGAGAGTGGGACCCACTCAGTTATCATGGTTGAGGAAGAACCTTGTGTGTCCAAGGTGGTTGTTTTTGTTGGTTTTAGTTACCTTCTTAACCGTGTGTCCCATGATGAATGATGACCCTTTCCATGGATGTTGATATTGGTCCCCCTTATGGCAGTGGTTGCCTATTACCACTGGCACTGCCATTCATGTTTTAGATTTTCATCTCTCTCTCTCTCCTTGCTGTTTTTTTGTCTTCAACACCTTCTTCAATAAATTATCCTTTAACTGCTTCTCTTAACTGTTGCATTGCATGCATACATTTTTCATTAGCTCACACTGTGTAACTTATTCATACAATAATGAACAATTAATATACCAACAAATCCTCAATTGGGATCACTTTATTCTTATACAATTAATACTTCCATTGTATTCATATTTGGTTTCATAAGAATTTATAGGCTTAGATAAATTAATATGAAAAGTTACTTTTATTTATTTATTTTGTGTCTAACAAATTTTATCTTTTTTAAGTGTTGATGAGAAATCTTCTCCTGATTTGACTTTAAATGTTTATGGAAAAAGTATCACTGCAACAAGTAATTTCCCCTCCTGAAACAAAATTGTTGTGTGAAAAATACATGTGATTTATACATAAGAAAGAAATTAATTTCTGTATATTAATACATAATAATCAACCAATAAATAAAATGCATAGTAAATATTCTTTCGAACATAATTTTTGAAAAGATCAATAATCTTATTATGACTTTTAAAATGATTTTTAATGGAATAATAATGTAAACAGTTACATTATTGAAAATTATGTATTATTTTTGTTGTTAATTAGACATCAATTTAGAAACCATTTAACAATAATAGAAACCAAATTTTTTTTAGTCTCTAATTTAGTCACTATAGTAACTAATATTTTTTTTCTCTAAAAATTAGTTTTTATTTTATAATTTCTTATAGTGGATGTGATAAAAAGGTAAATTTAAAGAAATTAGTTTTCATTATTTTTTTTAAAGACTAATGGTAGAAGACAAAGATAAGATTTTGTGAATAACAAATATCGTCATATGCCACTCTTGAGTGTGATGTAGCTAGTTAGAACTTTACCTTGATATTTATTTTTTGTTTTTTGGGAAATGATATCTTATGTACTAATAAAAGCTAGATTCTTTTCTTCCTTTCTTTCTTTCCTTTTTTATGCTTTAAAAATCATTTCATACAAAGAAGTATACTTTTTCTCTTGCTCACGTAACAAATTATTTTTGAGGAACTTTGATTTTGCTTATAAGCAATGTCAATATATAAAAAGTTCCCATTAATGGTAATTAAGTTACAAAACACACCATTATGAAAACGTGTAACTCATAAACCAGTTGTTAAGATTATATGACCAACGATTAGTTAAGCACGTCCTTGTCACACATTTTGAAATCCAATAATTACACCTTTCACACGTTAACACTTTAATATATCACAAACAAATTAAATAATGAATTAGTATAATGGTATTCATGTATCGTTTTCTTGTTTGGAAGAAAATAATTTAGGTGATGTTCAACTTGTTAGACAAAAATTACTCAACAATTTTGTCAGTGATCATAATATTATATTCTCCTATTGTTTATTTTTTGGGTGATGTTAGCACAATGAAGCCAAATTACCAAATTCTATGTAAAAGTAGAAAAAAATATCTTATGATTAATTATGAAAATCTTCGGAGTATTTTTAAAGCATTATCAATCCAACATTATTCTCATCATACTTGTCATAAGATTTAATAATATGTTCTTTTTCCACTCTAGTTTCACAAATGTGTCATTTTAGTTATTATAGAATTAATCTTTTAATTTTATAAAATAAATTTGTTCCACCAATAATATGTGATCTAATTGTTTGCATGAATTTGTTAGTGATAATAATATTCACTCCCATTTATATTAGATTCTTATTCGATATATTTAAAATATAAATAAAATATATTCTAAATTTTCTTAATTTTTTTTAATAAAATCCTTTTAAATTTAAAGTTATACATATAATTTTCCATTAATAAAATATATGGGTATTGCATTAATATTTATTTTAAAAATCAAGCAAGTTCTATGAAGTATTCATGAAAATATTTTTATCAAAGTTTAATTATATTATAAATTTGGTTTTTAATATTTAAATTGCTTTAATACATTTAAATTGAACTTGTACATATTTTTTGTATAAATAAAAAATAACTCCATAAAAATTTATTTATTTATAGTTGAAATTTGAAATGACCTTTTTTTACTATCAAAATTTAATAAAAAAAGATATTATTTTATTGAAAACATTTTATTATGATAACTACTGTTGATTTTTTATAATTAAAATTAGCAATAATTATTAATACGAAATGTAAATTTTAATTAGAGAATAACTACAATAGCATATATGAATTATGTGAAAAGAAAGAGGAATAATTATATGACAATTTAAATAATAGAAAGACAAGTCATATAGCATGAAGAGGTGTTGGAAAGAGGAAAAAAACAAATTCAAAGATAGGGAAATATGGTTTCATACTTTATTTGTTGGCTTTACTTAGGACAATTCTTGGCTCTTAGCAAGCCAACAAAAACCTAAGTTTTTGATAAATGGGTGATAAAAAAAATTGTTTCTTTCTGTTTGGTCAACAATTGAAATTATGAAGTTTTCACAGATATGGAAAAGCCCATATATATCCATAACATTTAGAATTTTGTCCTTAATTAATAGGACTATTGCACCCATTATAATATTTAAACTACTCAAATAAAAACATAAATATGAGTAAGACCATATCTTAATCAAATCCAAAAATTTTCAACTGAGACCATAAGTATGAGTTCTTGTCTTAATTAAAGCAATATTACAAATTTAAATTAATTTTATATTTACAGAATAAATAATTTTTATTTTTTAATTTATGTCAAATGTGCATAGCACCATCTATTGAATCCACCATTTATGTGTTAGATAATACTAAGTATTTAAATGTGTAGAAAAATAATATTTGGCTGTAGTTCCCAAATAAGTATACAATGTGAAAAAATAAGTATATAAAATATGAGGTTGAAAGTGTAATTTAAATTTAATTCAATCCTATAAAATTGATTTATAAAATAAAGTTTGTATTTATTTATATATTATAAAATATTTTAATTTTTAGTCCATATAAGATTTTTAAAGATGTAGATAATATCAATATACTCATAATAATAGGTTACAAATAAAAATATGTGGATTGAATTGAACATTTAAATCAATTAGTTTTGACATGTTTAAAATGAAAATTAGTAATTATTTTATTGAAATTTTTCTTAAAGAAGTTTAAATGGTCTAAATCGCTGATCTTGTTTTCTATTTATATTGATATTCAAACTCACTTCCAATTTATAAAAAAAAAAAAACTAGAAGAAGCTTTCATTAAAAAATAGTCTTCCTCTTAATCAAGTTTTCTTTTTCATCTTCAAAACTCGAATACAAGACATTGTCTAATATACCACTTACACCAATAACTTATTATAAAAAATAATAGCACTAAAGTTAAGGGATTAAAATAAGCAATTTATTTGTTATTGCGCACAAATTAACACCCCTAAAATATTTGTTACAGCAGGAGTAAAAAAATGATACATAATAGCATATAGAAGCCATAAAAAGAGGCTAAACAGCAAGGAAGTATAACTAATTACAAACATACATGATAAATTTGTACAAGTAAAAGTGAAGTAACAAATAATGAATCAATGTTTCTTTTTTTTTTCTCTTTGGTATTTGTTATTTTCATTCTTTCCCATTTATTTTGGAAGTAGTAGTGAGAGATTTGTGATTTGAAGTGGTAAGAGCATGAAAATTGAAACGCCAAAGCAAGATTCTGGAGCAGTCCTCTGGGGGAATTCCCTTGAAGTTGGGTTCATCATCCTCTACAACAACTTGCTTCACGAATTTTATTGAATTCTAAGACAAGAATAATGAATGTTATGAACTTATGTTTGTGTCGGTGTAAACAATGAATCCCTACACGTGTGTGCAAGTAAGAGAAGCCGGCTATTAGAATCATTATAATTGTGATTAGTTGAAATGTTCAATCAAAATGTTATTATACTTCCTAATATGTTACTATTTTGTTTTCTCCACTTTTCATTCTACCTTTTAAAGTAGTTCTGGGTTGGCCAAATGTTAAGTAATGACTCAAGGTTTTAGGAAGTGGACCACCCAACATGTTTTGTATTATCCAAAATGAAAAGATATTTTTGACAATTTTTTTTAAGAAGTGGACTCAACCTCCTAATAATACAGTTGTTAACTTCTGTGAGACTACATAATGAGAAAAAGAAAAAAATTCTCCTAACACCTTCATACATTCTCACTCTAACTTTATATATATATATATATATATATATATATATATTATTTTTATTTTTTTTAATTTCAATCATAGCCTATTGAATATGATGGAGAGTGTGATGTTTTCTTTTTCAATTTTTCCAATGGTAATGGTGGTCGTTATTTGTGGTGACTAGTGGTGGACGTTGATGGTAAATGGAACTTTTTACAATTCGAAAGTCACAAAACCCAGAAAGAAAACAGCGAGGTGCAAAAATGGGGAATATCTAATACAATGTATATTTTCGTCAACCATCACACGCACTCAAATAATAGAAGTATTCTCTCAAACTTTGTGGTGTGGCTAGAGAATAATGGAAGTGTTGTGGCTAGAATGGATGTATACGGCTGGAAGGGAGGTATGCGACTGGAATGAAGAGATGGGGTGTGAGTGTGCAATTGAGATTATTTAAAAATGTGAGATTATGCTTCCTTTTGGATTATTTAAAAAGGTTAAAACCAACTTTTCACAATTAATATGAAGGTGCGAGAGGAAAGTATGGAGATGGAGGAAGAATTTATCTATAATGGATGATCCGATAACAAACTAATAATGTGTGACCTGATAAGCCCAACAAACTCTTGATATGATAAACTATAAATGACTATGTACCAAATCAAAATATGGAAACTTAACTAAATCTTATGAAATCATTTTATAAGATGATTTTTGCATCCACATATATATTATGAAATGTATTTATTTTTAGACATGATGTGATCTCCTACATTTTTATTAGTTATATAATCATTTCACAACTTTTATAATAATAATATAGTAATATAAATATCTAAGTTAACAAAAATAAATAAATAAAAATAGTAATATAGGATGAGCTTTAAAAATTGCGACACCAAAAAACGTATTACCTGAGAGGTGTCTTGAAGAGAGGAAGTGCGACCCCATCTTTCAGGGTCCCAAAGGATGGAACTATTGAATGCAAAACTTGAAATATGAATTGGAGGAGTAATTGTGTCTGATTCATTGTTCATATTCCTTAAATGCCACCCTATGACTTGTGAAGAATCACACACTGCTCCTTCTATTATCACTTTGTTTCTGTTTGCTGCTAACAATGCCGTTGCCCATGTTCCAAATACCCTGCTCAGTTGCCAAATCAGTAAGGGCCATGTTTCTCATGTTAGTTCTCACTATTAAATCACATTGCAATACTGAAATACACTGCATGTTTGTTAGGACACCTATCATTTCTCACTGCCTTTTTTAAGCTTCCCCATTTCACCCATTACATTACCAATATTTTTCCCTTTACTTAAAATGCTTCTTAGAATATCCCAATTAATCAATGTTTGTAATAATCATGATCTTCATCACTATAATGATAGTTAAAGAGAACTAGAACTTGTGCATAATGTAGAAGGAAAAGAGTCATACTGAATATATCTTAGTTGTTGGAAAAATTCGAGATCATAAACGTTGGAAAGCTCAGCAAAGTGTACTATCCCACTTAGCCTGTGATGCACAATGTGCTTGAGTGCAAGATTTCTCTGGTGATTCAGCTCAGCTTCCAAGTCCGTGAAGTTTTCCTTGGAAACCAAATGCCTATACATGATTCCAGTGTTCCTAAGCGTCTTTGAAAGTTCTGAAGATTCTGTTTGGCCTTCCACAACAATCCACAGCAATGGTTGAGGAACCAGCTTTATAGTGTTTGCCAACCTTGTCAAAAAAATCACTGCTTGGATGGGAAGTTTAGTGCTTGTTGGAGTTACTATGATTATAAGTGTTCTAGGCTTCAACTGGGGCCATGGTTTTTCATGCTTGTGGACTACAGAACTTGGTGTCGGAGCTCTCCAACTTCTATTGAAATCTGTTGTCTTCTGTGACACTTCAATTGGTTGTGGTGCAAATTCTGACCTATTTGAAGAATCAACATGACTGTGAAATATAGACTTACCTGTAGGAGCAAAGCCTGTGAAGAACCCCATCACAAAACACAGAGAAAAATGCACCATGAATTTCTTTGGTAGCATAACTTTCTTTCTTGATCTTTCTAGTGATACCATCTTCTGCAAGCCTTCTAAAACTCACCAGTAGTACTTACCACCTGAAGCACATGGAATGAAATCATTAGCTGCCACAGAATTGGAGTATTTAATGTATAGAAGCAGGATATAAAATTGAAACTTTAAGGACTCCACACATTTGTTGTGTAAAACGTTTAAACTGTAAAAGGCTATGATTGGTACTGCCAAACTAAATCATCTGTGTAGATATTTCACTGGTAAGGTATTGCTTCACTTGCATGTCACTTCAAATATAAGGAAAAAAAGAAAAAGAAAAATAGCCTTGCAATGACTACTAGAGTTGCTATCTACACCAAATAGTAGTTAGCGTGGCACCCATCTATGTGTCAACAATATGCTCTTTGTCATTTAACTAATATCAGTGATTGTAGATAAGAGTCTAATTATTATTTGGGGTTGACCATTAGTCCACCTAGAGAATTGTTTAATATTTTTAAAAATACTTTAATAATGAACCTAGGAGGATCTTGCCAAGTAATTACGATTGTGCTGAAAAAGACATCAGATTATGATATGACAGTGGTTGGGTTTGGACCTTTTGGATAAATTAACAATAGCCCCCACATTAGGAGAGATTTGGACTCTCTCATGTGTTAAGTGAAAGTATGGGAATAAAGAGATTAACTTAAAAAAGCACTTTAATTCAGATTATGGATGGATTTACACGCACTTTTCACTTAACACAGTTTTCACTAGTTATCAGGTAAACCAAGTAACATGTACATAAGCTCAATGTGAAAGCAACAGCATTGCAATGAAGCACGTAAGGAATTCCATTCCTGCAGCAGTTTCAGCATCCAGCTAGAAGAGAGAGGTGAGCCAATTTTGTGTCTTATGCCTGGTAAATCCATGCACGCCTTTGAAAATCCAACACTGTTAACTGGATATTCTTGATATAAGAATCCACAAAATTGTGAACTGAGACTTCAATGATCTTCGGAATGATGGCACCATCATGTACACAGAAATAATTTCCAGATCATAAAACATATTCTTAGGACCGAACATGAGATTTATGAGTTTGAGGGGGTAAAATGAAATAAGATCTCATTATATTTAAATGTGTTTTAAAATATAGATGTAATTTTATATGCTTTTAATAAAACGAATTGTATGCTTTCTTTTAATAAACGAATTGTATGCTTTTGCAAAATTTGTATTCAATTAGTCTGCACTGTGCAATTATTGTGCACGCTCAAATATATAGACTGCATTGTGCAGTCAAGTTTAATGCAAGAAAGGTTTAATTACACCATATAAAAATTCAGGAATCAAATTCTGGGAGTATACTGAACTTAGTGGTAACGGGTATCTTTTGCATATAGGTGCTAAATTCTAACGAAAGAGAACTGCAACAGAACTAAAAACAAAAAATTTACATTTCAGTCTATCTTGTATGTACTCTCATACAAGGGCCATCGAAAGTGTACAATCTCAAGCCCTGTATAATTTTATCAAACACAACAATACCAAAACAGATTCTATTGGCCTTCAGAATCGTTGACCAGCAATGACAGGGACTTTGTATTGTTCAATATTTGACATGCGGCAGAGGCAAGGCAAGCATTGTATGGGTAGAAATGACATTGAATCTAGCTAGTCTGATCCCTACTAGACATCAAGCCCGTAGTCTTCTCCAAAATATTTGTCAACTAGAGTATTTGCCATAGTTCTCAGATCTTCATTTTCATGAAACTGAAATCTTTCCATGGCTTCAATCCCATCTTCTTGTTCTACAAGCTTTGGGCCCTCGCCATTTGGCATCCCCCTCAGGACCTACCAACACAAGAGATCGTAATCAACAAGGGGTTTAAATCTCAGAACTTGGTACGCTCTTGGTTGTGAGGTGTAATTTTGTCAAGATTACACAAACTAATAGGACTGATTTACTGATCAAACCATGTGAATAGACACGTTCTAGTCAAAATATATAGAAAGTAATCATTTAGACAATCATTAAAATCTCTTACCAGCTCTGTGAACTGAAGTCCTAGCCTTGCAGCTTCAGTATCAGCAGATCTAATCAAATCAATAAAACCTGGCAAGCATCCTTTTTCAACCAGTGAAACCATGTGCTCCACGATCAAACTTGGATTGCCGTCACCTTTAGTTGGGGCAACACAAAGGTTGCCTAATACATAAGCCACTTCCTTTCTTATATCAAATGGAGCGGCAGAAAGAAGTTGTAATAGCAAAGGCACTGTTTCACTAGAATATATCAACTGTTTGTGCTCAACAGAACCAGCAGCTATATTAGACAGCACCCAGGCTGCTTCCTGCACATATTACAAAGCCTGTCATAATTGATCCAAAGATAGAGTCATAAAACAAAAATTAAATTTTATACCTTCTTTAAGACCCTGTTTTGACAATTCAGACATTTTACAAGAACATCTATGGCATTACCTGAAAATTCCATTAAAATACAGATATAAGAATTTGATCCATACTATTTGATCAAAATGAATAAGTTCATCTTAGCCAAAAAAGGAAAATTTTACTAGCCTGCAATTTCACGTCCAGGAATGAGAACTGCGTTAATTGCACGGGAATCGCCAGCAATGAGATTACCTAAACTGCGCAAAATCTAGAGGGATTTCCCTTTATTATTAGAAACAACAGATCAATTAGAATAACATAAGCATTGTGATTTGTGTGTATTGATGTATGCTAATCACAAGAAAAAGTTATAGATGTCAAGAGACACTTTTGCAACAACTGAACCAAAAAACATAATACGGTAGAGATCATTACCGGAATCATTAATTGCAAACTGTTTGATGTTGATAATTTATTTACAAGTAATTCAAGTACATCACTCTTCACCAGCATGCTGGTAGCTATATTTGAAAGGGCGGACAGATACACAACCACCCATGCTACTTCAGTTGCTAATTCATCGTCCCTGAGGTGAAAAAACTATTAATAAGACAATAATCAGGACAGCCTTTCAGGGGTATAATTCAATGAGTAGAAGAACTTGTTATTCTGCAACACTTAAGGAAATAAGTTTTCCACAAAGTCATAATACTAAAAGGAGGATTTCAACTATCATCACTTCTGTTTTTAAGCTCATAATGAACCTATAGGAAAGTGAACTTTATGCGCATACAAGTTATAGGCATACAATTTTCAGTTTCAAGGACTTCATCCAAACAAGACTGAAAATTATAGAGATAATTTTGCTAACATCAATAAGAAATAGTTTAATGGGGAAAGAAATGGCATAATATTTGGGAAGGTTTTTACTGATATTGATTCAATTCATATTGCTGCCGGAAATCAGGCCAAATTTAGCACTTGTACAGGCTAAGAAATGACCAAGATAACACAACAAGTAGTCCCAGAGTAGTACTCACGCTTTCCTCAAGTGTCGAATGATTGCCTCCAATACTCCATCAACATGAACGAGTTCTGTAGCAGCTTTAGGATCTGGACCCTACATGCACACACACTAAAGTCATGTTAAGTTTCCAGAAAGGAAATCATGTCATGGCAAACATGTTCACAGATAAAAAATGCATATGGAATGTTTCATCTTACACAAATCATAATGCAAAAGCAAACAGAAATTTAATCACAACATAACACATCTCAGAAAAAATGACCCCATACAAGCAAATGGACCATGAATAAGGTTAGACAGATGTACAGCAAGTGTTAAACAGTAACAAAAAGGCCAATCACTGAAACAAACAATATGCGATAAGCAACTTATTCAATTGATGTATCTGAAACCTTTATTAGGTTAGACAAAGCCCATGCAGCTGTTCTAACAGTTGAACCTCTATCTGGTAGCATCATTCTTGCAAGAGGTAGTAAAGCCCCTTGAACTAGCAGAACATTCCTCAACTCTTCACCTTCACCAGCCACATTTCCTAGAGCCCAAGCACACTGTTCAGCAACAGGTGGGTAACTCTTTTCTGCAGAGCAAGATCATTCGTGAATTTAAAAGGTAACTGTAAATACTAAAACTATTAAAACAGTCTCAACCTTCAGGAAAAACTTTGTTATAATAATACTGAATAGATTAGAAAACCGGACATTTATGAAAAATAATTATGTCTCCATCCCATTTCTTCTTTTATATAAAAAAAATATCTTACAATTCTTTGAGAATTCAAGCTATAAGAATTCCTATTAATCTTTATCAAATACAAATATAAATAAAAATAAATTCATTTCTTAATATGCAAAAGGAATCTCAAAGTGATCACTCACCCCCAAGATGAGCAATAAGTAAGGGCAATGCAGGCAACAATGCTTTTGTTTCTTCTGGATTCCCTGCAGCAATATTTGTGAGACACCAAGCTGCCTCAAGCAACTGCAGAAGGCATTAACCCCAAAATTTAAGCTCTAAGAAAAATTCTTCCCGCTACTGATCCCATACAATATGCATAGCATTCATATGTAAGCCTTTTGTGAGTACAAATATTCATACAAGTCATTGAACACGATTTAAAGGAAGACGAAACTACAGACCTGTTCATCTGGAGAACCAAAACAAAGACACTGTACAAGCATTGGTACAGCTCCAGCTTTAAGAGCAGACTCAACAGGAGGAAATTCAGATCTCGACAGCAAACGCCTTAATTCTTGAAGGGCCCCAACTCTTTTCTTCACCGCACCCTTTCCCCTGTCGATTGAACAAGTATAGGGCAATGCTTAAGCCAAAGTTAATGAATATAAGAACTAAATTGACACAGTTGAAGCCTTTCTCAGTTTATTTTAAAATAGAGCCAAGACGATACCAAAGATTTAATAAAAGACCAATATAGGACTAAAATGATGAAGAAATAAAACAACAAAACACCAATCTTGTGGTGTATAAGCTTTCTTCATTCGAAGATCCTCCCACCTCAATCAGAAGACTAGTAACATTTGGTGGGTTTTACATCCTCAGACCAACAAAACTATTGGCTAATTATGTGTTTCAACAACATAATTTCAATTAAAACAATTTTCACAAAATTGCAAGTACTTTGCCCTCATTTTCTCACAATAGTCCTCTGAGTTCATCATAAACTACAAATAATCTACTAAACCTATTTCATGGTCTTCCTACAACCACCTATTCTATATCTACCTAACTTTACTCTGTTTGGATTAACTTCACACAAACTGTAAAAGAAGAAAATAAGAAGAAAAAAAAATGAAATAAAGTTGAACCACAAGCTATTATGCATAAGCTAAGCTAAAAACAACTTCCGCAGAAATTGCTCATACATAAGCTAAACATAATTAGCTTACAAGAGAAATTTATTTCATCTTTTCTTCTCTAAAAGCTCATGGAGAAGTTTTCTCCAAAGTCCAAACAAAGCCGAATTTCAAAACAACCAACACTACCAGCAAGACAAACATTGAAGGCCCAACAAGTTCGGAAGAGCTTACTGAGAAGCAAGAGCAGATTTCAAATTTTCCACGGCCACAGAAGTCTGAGACTCCAAAAGAGATTGCTCTTCATCAATTAACATGTCGCTGTCAATGGAAACTTCGTCATCGCCACCACCAATGCCCACCCTGCAGAGTCTTTTCGCTCGCATCAGCGATTCCCTTCTTTCTTTTCCAACTGCAACTGCATGCTGTCGTCTCCTACTAGCCGCGGCATTCCCAACTGAAACAAACAAACACACGATTGAATCCCCTTTCTGTCAGAATTAAAAAAAAATGGAGATTTACAAACCTTAGAATTTGTCCCTGATTTTTTTTTTCAATTTTGAATTGGTGAGAAATGAAAACCTAGGGATGAATAGAAACGCACCTGAGGACTTAATAGGATCCCTCCTGTTAGAAGTGACGCCTGAATCGGCCATTGCAGAGAAGCTTAGCCAGTATGCTTGGTGCGTTTTGTGAGTGAAGGGTTTTTGCAAACTCACTAGTGACAAAGTAAAAGGTTTAGATCTATAGAAGGTTTTAAAATAAACTTCTAGTATAGTAGTGTGGCACGGAGTTCTTAAAATAACCAACAAAATATTACAAATTTTTCATTACAAATTACAAAATATTTATGGAGAATTTCTTTGATGATATAATATTTATATCTATTGGGATTTTTTATTATAATCGTTTTTTTTTTACATAAATTTATTTTCTTTCTATTTTATTTAATTATCTTATTTTATTAGTACAATGAAGTATTTTTGGTATTTTATGTAAATTACTTAAAAAATAAAATTATTTTTTAATTTAATATTAATGTATAGTTTTTATATGCAAACTAATTTTCTCACTATTTCCTTAATTCCTTAGTTTAAGACAACAACAGGAAGAAAGAGGGAGCATACTCTCACACATTTCTACATCAAATCTCACATATCAAATAAAATAACTTTCATTTACAATCACTCTCTTCACTCCATTTCAAGCAATTATATTCGTTGGTAAAACTATTATTCTTTTGTATCTATCATCAAGTCAATCCTAACTTTAACGTGAACATCATCACACTCTCGGATCCCAAAACTACCAATGGAAGAAGAGAAAAAAATTGAAGAAAAAGAGAGACTCAAACCGGAGAAGAAGAAAAAAGAGGTTATTTAATCAATTCATCATTTTATTTTAAATGTTATTTTTTGTTTTTCATTTTCGACTCATCCAAAATTATTTTTGTACGTATGTTAAATTTCTATCATCGTGAAAATTGTGTAAAAGAGGAAAATGCGGATACACAAGCGTTTCTTTACATGGGGTTATTGACTATCATGGGGTTATTTTTTTTGCTTTTTACCAAAATGGGGTTCGTTTAAAAAAAATTACAAATTTAGGCAAGTCGTGTCAATTCGACACGACTTCATATGCACAAATCGTCCCAATTAGACACGACTCTACCATGTCATACTGAAGTCGTGCCAACTTGGCACGACTTCTGCCACGTCATAATTTTTTTTTTAATTTTATTGTTTATATATTGGGTAGTAAGTTATGTAGTGTTAAAAATTAATTTGATACATAATATTTTAAGAGTGTTAGTTTTAAGGAACAAAAAATTGGATAATCGTGTATGGATCATGTTTGACGGTAATGTAATACAATAACTTGATTATTTGATTAATTAAAAAATGAAGAAAATTGTTATTGAATTTGGAAATAAATAAATAAATGAAAATTTATTGTATTTGGAAAATAAATAGAGAATTATTGTTGTGAATTTGCAAAATAAATAGCTTGAGAAGTAATTTCAAGCTTTACATCTGTCTTATTCACATGTAATTGTTGTTTGCTCATTTTGTCATTTACAGGTAACGACATTTGTGGCCCCAGTATACAGTCTGCACAATATTTTAAAAGCTTATGAGGTCCAATTTAATCCAGTTCGAAATCAGGATTATTGGTCTTCTTACACGGGACCAAATTTCTTACCTGACCCCATCATGCGCCGACATCAATCAGGAAGACCTAACACTCAACGCATTCGTAACGATATGGATGATTCAATTCCAAATAAGCCAAAAAAATGTTCATATTGTAGAACATAAGGTCACAATAAAAGCAATTATCCGCACAGACAAGCTTAATAATAAAAGCCAATTCAAATTTGATTATTAATTTCCTCATTTTCTTTATTTATGTATTTATTTATTCATAACACTCTTAGAACATTCATTTTCTTTATCTATGTATTTATTCATTCAATTGAAACATAATCCATACACGATTATCCAATTTTTTGTTCCTTAAAACTAACACTCTTAGAAAATTATGTGTCAAATTAATTTTTAACATTACATAACTTACTATCCAATATATAAACAATAAATTTTTTAAAAAAAATATGACGTGGCAGAAGTCGTGCCAAGTTGGCACAACTTCAGTATGACATGGCAGAGTCGTGTCTAATTAGGACAATTTGTGCATATACAGTCGTGCCTTGCCTAAATTTGTAATTTTCTTTAAACAGACCCCATTTTGGTAAAAAACAAAAAAAATAACCCTATCATGGTCAAAAACCCGTCATATTGCTATGCCTAACAATAGGAATGACAATGCGGACGAGTCTCGTTAATAAAAAAATAAAGTGGAATGTCTAATTTAATTTGCTGACCCACTTAGACTTGTTCTGCATAATCCAAATTCTATGCGTGTCAAGTCTGGGATGAGGTGGACTGACCCGCATAGTCCTCATATCTTATAAATTTAGAATTTTTTTTCTGTATCTCCATAATTTTTTCATGTAGCCTCATATTTTCAAAAACTTTAAAATTATTCATTCTAAATTCTACAATCTGAAATATAAATTTGTATTTTTGATTGTGCAAAATAGAATATTGTACCATCCAAAACACAAATCTTAACTTTCAGATTCTATAACCCGGGAAGTTTATGAATTTCACATGTCACAGGATAATTTGAATATTTTTTGAAGTATGGGGTGTAAGAAAAAAGACATGAAGGTGCAGGAAGAAACTCCCCTCAATCTCTAATTCATAGCATGTTCACGGAATTTGATAATATTATAATAATTTTTTTATTTCATATCTTATTACGCATGTGTCGTAAAAATAATACTACAAGACCATTTATCCAATTAGTCTAAATAAAAAAAATAATTTAATAAACTAAAATAAATTTATTCAAATATTATATTTAAAAAATTATTTTCATTAATTAAAAAAAATATATTTTTTATGTAGGCTAACCCATGAGTAAGCTCTTATACGAGGCAAACCAATAAAATTAACCTATATTTTTTATATGGGGTGGACCAATCCAACCCCTTATTTTACAGGCCAAATGCGGGACAAACAAGCCCACATTGACATCTTTACCTCCTAGCCAACCCCTCCAAACACAAAAAAGTTACTAAGGATGGTATATTTTAGGCAAATTCTCCCTTACCTCCATATATCCCTTGCATTTTCATATATTTTTTTAATTCCAACAATACCCTTCTAAGTATGGTGGAAAGTGTGGTGCATTTATCTTCATTTTCAAGTGGTGGTGGTTGCTTGTGGTGAGTGGTGGTTGGTGATGAACATTGATAGTTGAGATAAGTTTTGTGATATTTTTACTTGTGGTAGTTGTGTTTTAGTTCGCTTATTTATTTTTGTTTTTTTAGAAGTCACAAAACCCAGGAAAAAATCCAATGAGATGCAAAAATGAAATATAAAACTAAAAAAAATAAATCTTCCAAATGGAGAACGTTGAATACAACAAATATTTTCGTCATCCCTCTCACACACGTTCAAATAATAAAATTGCTCTATCAAGCGTTGTGAATGGAGAATAGTAGAAGTGTTGTGACTGAAAATGAGTTATGGGTGTAGAGGTGCAATTGATGTTATTTTAAAAGGTGAGTTATTTTAAAAAAATTAAAAGGCTAAGATCAATTTTTCATAATTACTATCAAAATGCAAAGGAATGTATGGAGGTGAAGGAAAAAATTGCCTACATTTTATCATTAATTTATTTCTTAAGCTATAATTATCTTATTTATAGAAGAATTAACTTATAATTTTTTTTTTAAAATGTTAATTTCTATAGATTATATTTTATTTAAATCGATAAAAATAATTTACATTCTACAATTCAACCATAAAAATTTATTTCATACTTACAAACTAAAAGCTACCATTAATAATTTAAAAGTATTCAATTAATAAAAACGTCATATTTAATAATAATTAAAATTATTTACTATGACACTGAAAACATTCCTAAATATGTATCAAATACTAAAAGGAAAAAAAATCTCCATTGATGGAAAACTTGTCTCCACGACCTCATTTTGGGGGAAAAATGGTCCCACTTAGAATGATAGTAGGTGCATAATTCATATTCATAGGCTTTTGTCCTACACCTTTCTAGGGATGTCAACAAAGTATCGGTATATACATATTTGTGGATAAAATTCAAAATAGATATAAAGTAAATACTTTTAACAAATATTTGTGAGTAATAAATCTAAATATTTAACTATTCGTTTATTAATAGAAAAAGTACATATATATATATATATTATGGTATCTAGACATGCTAATGTTTATTATTATTATTATTATTATATATGAAATAAAGTTTCTTTAAATAGAATTTAGAATATTTTATTCCAATTTTTCTTTAGAAAAAAAATCAATTCCAATTTTAACAATAATCTATTTTATGTCAATTTTTAATATTTTTATCTGGATACAGAAAAATGTCATCAATTAAATAACTGATTAGAGTTTGATTTTATAGATTTATAATTTTTATTTAGGTTTATGTAATTTTTTTTAAATATATAATTTTATTTAAATCTATACTAATGCAATTTATTTCAATTTACTTTCAAAAAGATTAATTGTAATTGAATAAATAATTACAAATACATGAGGATCATCATATTGTCAATATTAGACTAGAATCCTTCGTCCATCATGGTACTCCTAGACCTTTATTACAACTAATCTAAAAATTAAGGTATACTCATAATTTACATGTCATTTCATATATGAGTGAGTCCTTTTAAAAGGAGACCACGTGGGTCTAAATAGTACTTAATTTAAAAACAACTTAACCTATGAATTATTAAAATAACTCTAGATCTTCTCAACCTATTATGAAATCCTTCATCCACTTTGATTGTTTGGTGGCCCTTTCACGTGCATTGGGCTTTGTTGTAACACTACTTTCTATTGTTTGAGACACTTTGTCCCCAAAGTGTGCCTTTAATGGTGTTTGAATTGTTGGACACTCAATGGGCCTTAGTTGGGTGCGTTCAGTAGTGGTGTGGGTTGTATGGGTTGCAAGGGTGTGTTTCCATGTTTAGGAGGGTCGCTCACATTCATTGGACTCTCCACACTCCTTGAGCCCTTGATGAGGGTTTTGGGAATTAGGGTTAGATGTGTTACTAAGTGAAAGGTGTTGGAGGAGGGACGGTGGTGTGGGGCTTGAGATAATGTTATGAGGAAAAGTGGCATTAGGGTTACGTGGTGCCGCAATATAAGTTGCAGGTAGGTGTGGATTTTCGAGATGGGTTGTCGTAAGTGCATTGGGCCATTGTGTAGGGTTAGATGGGTTTGTACGTTAGGGGTTTTAGAGGGTCGTTGCTTGTGTGGCTCGAGGCTAGGTTTGCGGGAAAACGTTGAGTGAGGGTTACGTGGCTCGAGGCAAGGGTTATGGGAAAAAGTTGAGTGAGGGTTGCATGGCACCATGGCATTTATTGTGGCGTGCGGTGCTGTCAAGGGGGTAGGTGAAGAGTTTAATTGCGGATTTTGAATGTTAGAAGTTGTCTGATTTTCACCTTTAAAAACACTTTCTGAAATACTTCCTAGTCTCTTGAATGGACGAAGTAATGAAACATGAAAGACGGGATGGACACGCGATGAGGGTGTCAACTGGAGTTCGTATGCGACGGTGCCGAAGTGACGAGTTATCTTGTACGATTATGAGTAATGTGGTCCAAGCTTTTGACTAGCACGACACTCTAGTAAGTGTTGACGATAGGGTTGAATCTGTACCCATACCCTGTCGTTCGGAGCAAAGACTCGATCGAAGTGATGGTGGTTGGCTTGGTCGCACATTCTTTGATGCATGCGACGGAGGTTCTCCTTAAGCGCATGGATGACTAATGTGTTGTTGTAGGAATTTCGCGATGGTGGTGCCCGTGTGTGGTGTGTGTAACATGTCCAAGGTGGTGGGTGGTAGCCTGCCGTAGAGCGCGTGGAATGGTGATGTGCCTATCGGTAAGTAGTACGAGGTATTGTGCTACATTTATGCCAAGTGCAGATATTGGTACCACTTTTGAAGGTGATTTTCGGCGAAGCATCATAGGTAAGCCTCTAAGCCTCGATGGAGTACCTCTGTTTCTCCATTCTTTTATGGATGATAAGTTGAGCTTAATTTTAATGTGGTTACCTGTGCCTTGAACGGTTCTTTCCAGAAGGTGCTGACGAAGAGGGGGTCTCTATTTTGAAACTATTGTTTTGGAAGAACAATAGACCTTGGTGGGTGGAGAATAAGTTGGGTTGTTGCTAGTCATTAGTGCATGCACTTATCAATTGTTGTCCTTCATTTGAGATTTTTTTTTTTTTTTTTGCAATTCATGAAAAAGCAGAGGAATGGGTGAGGACACTGCCAACATGATGGGAGTCTCGATTGTCTCTTGGCGGGAGAGGGCGTCGACCACTAGATTTTGTTTTCCAGGTTTGTATATTATTTCCAAATCGTATCCCTGCAATTTTGTTGTTCTGGGTTTGGATAGTTTGGGATAGGAGGGAATTCAAACTCTTTTGACAAATTTGAAATGTTGGTCTATCAAGTATTGATGTCATTTCTTAATTGCTTTTTTTGATTGCATACATCTCACATATATACATTGATGATGCTTGAAGTCTTGAGCCCACCTTTTTGTTGAAGAATGATAGTGGGTGCCCTTCTAGGATGAGGATTGCTCCCATCGCGACTGTTGAGGCATTTGTTTCCACTACAAATGGTAAGGTGAAATTTGGAAGCTTTAGCATAAACACTCTTGCAATTTGTAATTTTAATTCCTCAAATGCCTTCAAGGCAGGCTCTGCCCATGTAAATGTTTTGTGTTGTAATAAATCGGTGAGAGGAGCGGCGAAAGTGGCGTAATGTTGAATGAATTTTCTGTAAAACCTGGTGAGGCTGAGGAACCCCCTTAAATTTGTGAGTGAACATGGTTGTGGCCAGTTTTGAATTGCACTAACTTTTTATGGGTTTGGGAATACCCCTTTTTCAGAAATTATATGGCCCAAGTAACTCACTTGATTTGTGGCAAAAATGCACTTAGTTAACTTAGTAAAAAAAAATTGTGTATTTAAAACTTGTAAGATGGTTTTTAAATAAAAAATTTGATCTTCTAAATTAAAACTTCACTTAGTTAACTTAACAAAAAAAATATGTGTTTGTAAAACTTGTAAGATGGTCTTTAAATAAATAATGTGATCTTCTAAATTAGAATTGTAAATGAGAATATCATAAAAAAAACTAGAACAAACTGGTATATATAATGTCTTGGAAGATCATTCATAGCTTCCTGGAAGGTTGATGGTGCATTAGTCAAGCCAAATGACATGACCAAAAATTCATAATGGTCATCCATAATGTGAAATGTTGTCTTTTGAGTGTCTTATAGAAGAAGTAGGATTTGGTGATATCTTGATTAGAGATCTATTTTAGAGAAAACTGTAGTTGAGACTAGTTCATCGAGCAATTCATCGATGGTAGGAATTGGGAAGCAATCACGAATTTCGGCTACGTTTAGAGCTCTATAATCAACATAGAAACACCAAAAGCCATATTTTTTTATGAGAAGAACTGATGAGGAGAATGGGCTGATGCTAGGATTAATAATGTCTTCTTAAAGCATATCAACTATGAATTGGGTGATAACTTCTTTGTGACGGTAAGGGTATCAATATGGTCTAACTTTGATTAGTTGGGTATTGAGGATAAGGGGAATATGGTGGTCATGTGGTCTATGTGGGGCGTAGATCGTGTGGTCTTTGGAATATGATTTGGTGATCTCTAAGAAGGGCTTGAATGGTAAGGGGAAGGGAGGATAGTTGGGATGATGGGTTTTCTATTTCATTTTCCACTAAATATGTGTGAATATGATGGTTTTCAATGGAAAGAAGGTGAAAGGAGGCAATGGAATTTGTAGAAAGATATTGACACAATTCATCATAAGTACCAGAGGGTGGTGTCAGGGTGGAGGTGGGTGTAAAATAATTTGTTGGTCTTGGTGAGTGAATCCAATACTTGGCACATAAAAATCAACCTTAATGGGTCCTAGTGTTTTGAGTCAGTCAATACCCAAAACCACATTAGCTCCTTCAATGGGCAAAAGATAGAATGGTATAGTGAAAGTAGAAGTTTGGAGGGAAATGTTAACTAGTGGGCAAATTCCCTAACATTGTATGAAAGCTCCATTTCCTACCATCATCGAAAAGGGTGGACTAGGTGTAATGGGGAGGTTTAGGTGGTGAGCAATGCGGGTTGGAGAATATTGTGATAGTTGTCTGAATCAATCAATATTGTGACTGGTAGGTTATGAATGACCCCTGTGAATTTGAGGGTTTTAGGAGAATTGTTCCTATTAGGCCTTGGGAAGACAAGTGAAAATGGATGGTGTTTGAGGCTTCTATTGTGGGAACCGTGTCTTCCCTTGGATCATCAAGTGGATCTAAATCATCTAGTAAGAGCGAAAAATGAGAGGTATTACATTTGTGGCCAGGAATGAATTTCTCATCACAATTGTAACATAGTCTTAGGGCATGTCGTTCCTGCATTTGAGTGGTTGTTAATCGTTTGATGGGCATGTTTGATCTTTGGTGAAGATGGGTAGTGGTTTTATGAGAGGTTGTTGGTATTGATATGTGGGGAGATTGGAAGGTGTACGGTGTTTGAAACTGTGTGGGTCTCTGCTTGGAATCCTTGATTTTGTCTTCAATGAGTTTTGATAGACCAATGACTTGGGATATGGAATAGGGGTTCAAAATGGCTAGGTCTTTGTGGATGTCTGGATGTAACCCTGAAATAAAACAATTAAGTATGTTATCTGGCGTGAGACCCACTACGCAATTGTATAGTTTTTTCAAATCGACCTTGATACTCAGTGACTATGGTGGTTTGCAGAAGTTTGAACAACTCTACTTGGTGGTTGGTGTATGTAGAAGGGCCAAAACGAATAGGGCCCGAGTGAGTGTGAACCAATATGAGATGAGGTTGTTGTTATGTAACCACTTGAATCAAGATAGGGCATCTTCTTGCATATGAAAAGAAACCATGGAAAGATGGTGTTTTTGGAGGTATTTGATAGAAGGAAAAGTATTGGTTAGCTTGAAAAAGCAATCTAAGGGTTCCTTTCCATAAAAGGAAGGTAAGGTCAGTTTGGGTGGTCTTAGTGTAGGTGTCAGCTGGTGTTAGTATTGAGATTGAGATTGTGCTATTTGGGGGCTGGCATGGTGGTTAGCACTATTTAGAGGTAAGAAAGATACATGTGGTGGTTGAAGAATGGTGTCTTCCACTGTGGATAGTTTGGGATCTAAGAACGGAATGGAAGATACCTGATTCATGAGAATGGTGAGGTTAGATTGAAGATTGTCATTGCACATCTCCAATGACGTTTGGCGGTTGAGGTTCTCCTCCATTTGGATTTGAATGGCCGTCAAGGGGTCTTAGATTGTGTTTAAGACTTCTTTCATGTCCTTGGTTTGAGGTTTGGGAGGCATGAGGAGGCCATGAAAGCACCAATTTGCTAGACCTTTGCTACAATTGCTCTAAAAATTACCGTATACTCAAAATTCACATGCCATTTCATATATGAGTGAGTCCTTTTAAAAGAAGATAAATGGGTCACATGGGCCTAAAGAGTACTTAATTTAAAAACAACTTAACCTATGAATTATTAAAATAACTCTAAATCTTTTCATCCTATTCTGAAATCCTTCATCTACTTGGATTGTTTGATGACCCTTTCATATGCATTGGACTTTGTTCTAACAAATACTCTTAAATTTGAACATCAATGTTAACAAAGATTCTGAGAGGAAATTTTGTTGAGAGAATATGTCTAACAAATGATGATATACAATGAATATTTGAAATATCACTTCAAGTATTCATCCCAATAAAAAAATCTCATGTTATTTTAGTTGTTTTTTCATTAATTTTTATTTCAAATATTTTAATTTAATTATGTTTTTTTTTTTATCTTATGTTATTGCATTCTATGTTTAATTTTAATCATGCAATCAAATGTGATTAAACTTAAGTATATTATTTGAAGTTTTACTTAATTTAAAATTATGTTTCAATATTTTACAATATCCTTTATTCAAATTTTATTTAATTTTCAATTTATTTTTTTGAAAATATATTTTCTATATTTTTACATATATTTGCGGTGTCAAATAATTTGCAATTATTTTTGAAGTGAGTTCTTGAAGGAAAATAATGTTCAAACAAAACGTGAGTAGTAGGTATAATACCACTTAAGATGAGGTGGAATAAGTTAAATACTTTATATATATATTAAATATCTATAAATTTATAGTGTAATATATTAGTATATTATTATGTTTATTGAAAGGAAATAATAACTATATGATTTATTTAGTTTATATTGTGCTCTTTAAGAAATTTAAACTTGCTATAGTTTTTGTTTTTGGGATTTTGATACTTAACATTGAAATTTAGGCTTCTTAGTTGTGTGGTTGAATTACTCTTTGATTTAATTTAGGCCACTCTACCAACAAGGAAATAAATTATAATTCAAAAGAGTTTTTGTCACTCTTCTCTTACATTTTTTAGTATATTAAAAACATTTTTTTTCAACCCCAAATCTCTAGGTCAAACAATTTTAGACAACTTTACTATTTTATTTTAAAAAATAATTTTAAAAATTAAAAATCGACTCAATTCATCATATAACACTATTTACATTTTTATTTCTCCATCTAGTATTCTTTTGTTTTCATTTCCTTATCTAGCATTCTTTTGTTTTTATTTTTCTATCTAACACAATTTCAAAAATTAAAAGAAATTAATAAATTAAAAAAATTGATAATTTTAATTTTGAATGCATTGAAATATTTTAATGTTTAAAATAATTATTAATGAATAAAGAAATAAGTTTTTACAAAATAAAAATAAAAAAGTAATAAATTAAAAATGTTTAGTTTAATTTTTTTTAAGAATAAAGAAAATAAAAAATTAAATCCTATAACCACATAAAAGTTAAATCTATAAACATAAATTATTATTTATTTTTATTATTATTGATGATGTAATCATGTTAATTTTAAGTAAAAAATACAATACATAATTATAAAATTTGAATCTATAAAATACAAGACATAATTATTTAGTATCCTCTTATATCTCTTATCTTTATCTTATTTTTACATCTTTTATCTTTATCTTATTTTGTTTTGCCTTTATTTTATATCTTTTATGTTTTTAGTTATTATTTTTTTTCTACCATTCTTTATTTATTTCTATTTTTTGTTTTTATTTTTATTGTTGTTCTTATATTTATTTATTTTTGTATTTTTCTTGTTATCAGTTTTAAGTGTAGCATTTACATTAGTTTTGTTTTAAGATTTTGCATTTAGGTAGACACTTCAATATTATTTGTATTCACTACTAAGTAATACTAATTGACTTTTTTTTTTTTTATAATTATGTCCTGTATTTTTTACTTGAAATTAACATGATTACATTATCAATATTAATAAAAATAAATACTATTTTTTGTTTATAAATTCAACTTTTATGTTAGTGTAAGGTTTAATTTTTTATTTTCTTCATTCTTAAAAGAAAAAATTTAAGCTAAACATTTTTAATTTATTACTTTTTTTTATTTTGTAAAAACTTATTTCTTTATTCATTAATTATATTTTTAACTATTTTAAACATTAAAAATATTTTTGTTAATACATTCAAAATTAAATTTATCAATTTTTTTAATTTAATAATTTATTTATTTATTTATTTTTAAAATGGTGTAAATAAAGAAATAAAAAAAAGGTATTAGATAGAAAAATAAAAAAAGTAATAGATGGAGAAATAAAAATTGTAAAAATTGAAAGTGATTATAATTTTAAAAAAAAGTAAATCTAAAAACATCTCTAACTAAACCTAAGCTTCTTTATGTTGTACATTGGTATTAAAAAGGAAACAAGATCCTACTGTTTATTTATTTATACTTGCTATTCTAAAGCAAAAAAAAGATCATTATAGTTTAAATATAATATTAATCTCTTAAATTTTTTCGTCTTAATTTACTTTTTGAAAATTAAAAATCACTTTAATAAATACATATTTTTATTAGGTCAAATTAACCATTTAATCGTATCGTCACACAATTTAATTAAATCAGCAATACTTAACTCACATCAAATTAACATTTACCATATTAATAAAATTAATATACAGCTATTCTAAAAGCTGATTGAATGATTATTTAAATCTAAACAGACACTTTTAACAGATTTATTTTCTTGAAATTAGAAGACCATACTAAAATTTTTTAAGGATATGAATCCAGATTATACTGTTTTTAAATTTATTATTATTATTATTAATAAAATGAAGACCGACGCGCGCGCACGCTCACACTACACGCGTGTAAAGTTGTTCCCGTTCACACATTCCACATGTAAAATTAATAGCTTTTCTCATTATTCACACCAAACTCAAACCCATAATAAACCCATCTCTCACTCTTCCGCTTCAGATCTACCATGACGCCGCCGCTGAAGGCCGTGACCCTGACGCACGTGCGCTATCAGAAGGGCGACCGCGTAGGGCACTTTCTGGCGTGGATTTCCCTCGTCCCCGTCTTCATCTCTCTCGGCGGCTTCGTCTCCCACTTCCTCTTCCGCCGCGAGCTCCAAGGCATGTTCTTCGCGCTCGGCCTCATCTTGTCGCAGTTCATCAACGAAGTCATCAAGACCTCCGTCCAGCAGGCCCGGCCCGCCACCTGCGCCCTCCTCGAGATGTGCGACTCCCACGGCTGGCCCTCCAGCCACTGCCAGTACATGTTCTTCTTCGCCACCTATCTCACCCTTCTCTCCCTCAAAGGTCTCACCTTCTGGCACGTGCGCGACAACCCTTTCCTCCACCTCCTCACGTGGTCCCTCGCGCTCCTCACTATGTACTCCCGTGTCTATCTCGGGTACCACACTGTTGCTCAGGTCCTCGCCGGAACCGCGCTTGGGGTTTTTCTTGGTGCGGTTTGGTTCAGGATTGTTAACTCCGTTTTGTACCCTTACTTTCCTCTTATTGAAGAGAGCGCTTTTGGGAGATTGCTCTATGTGAAGGACACTTCTCATATTAGTAATGTGTTGAAGTTTGAGTATGATATGGCCAGGGCTGAGAGACGGAACTTGTCGTCTAATTCGAAGGCGGATTGATTGGTATGTTGGAACCTTCGTAATTATCATATAGGTGTGCTATTTAATGTGATGCTAGTTCATAGGATTATTGTTGAGTGAGGCTTGGGAATTGTGAGAGATTTGAATTTGGTTTGGAATTGTTTACTGGGTGAAAGTTAGTTGTGGTTTTGCTCTTGAAGTTCTTAGTGGAGGCTTGGAAACTTTTGTTTCATTACATGATTTGATTCCTTCATAATTGTGCTGGCATACTGGAATCAAACTCATATGCCTTCTTTTGCAAGTCTCAAGTGGGTATTATTAGTGGTATTTTTACTGAAAGATGTAATTTTTTTAAAGGATGTTCTTGATCATCATTTTGCTTTTTTTGTGTTCACTGGTTGATTAATCTTGTGAACTGTGTAGTGTGTACCTTTTAGTTGGATACTTTTAGTTGTCTGGGGTGGTAGATGATGTGGTTGCTGGTATGCTTGCTTTGTTTTGTTTAGATGCTCGTTTTTGGTCTGAATTGTCATGCCTCTAGTTGGTTAAGTATAGGGCTTGTTTGCACAAACTTCTCCGTAAGGGTTTCTAGGAAAGAAAAAAATGAATTAAACTTTCTCCGGAACATAAAATTAGCTTATGCATAAGCTAATTTGTAAAAGCTCTCTTATATGATTTCTTTAAACTTTATATTTTAACTTGCATAAGCTGATTTTAACTCGTGGAGAAACTCATTTTATTTTATTTTTTTCTTCTAAAAGTCTTTATGGAGAAGTTTGTCCAATCAGGCTATAAGGTGACATGCAAAACAAAGTACGTCATAGACTAACATACCACAGAATGTGAACTGAAGCTCAAGGTTATTCGATATTTTGATTGAAGCCATTTTTCCTGCTTAGTATTATGACACCGAGACTCCCTTTGCTGCTTATTGTGATACTCCCTGAAACACACTCCACTGATGTTTGAGTATGTTTCTTGTGATATGAGATTTTTTAAATACTTGTGGCATTCTTAAGTAGGATGGATAAGTTTCATGGCTGGAGGATAGGAAATCTAAGTGGTGGCTCTCAATTATGTTTTGTTTGATACATACTCCAAGAATGAGCACCTAGTTAGAAACTTAGAGCAGACTTGATACCAGGTGACATGGATATGTTACCTAGTGGACATCGGGATACTACAAACTTTTAAAACTTTTAAGACACATGACTAAAATACATCATATACAAGTAACATGAAAAATAAATCTTAAAACGTGAGAGGGAATTTATTTGTTTTAAAATTGAAACAAGTAATTGTAGACGTGATAGAATGCTAAAAATGATTTAAGTGTTGTGATGTTCTCATTTGTGTTTGTATAAAAGTTTAAATTGAATTTAAAATAAATGTAAGATGCAGTTAGTAAGTAGTATTAAAATAATGCACTTTTAGTTCACAGGAGGAGACTGGGGGAATTATAATGCAAGGGACACCGTGTCTCGTTCACAAGGGAAAGGGCATTGAGAGGAGGGGAAATAAACGAATTTATTTACTACCATGTACTTGGAATAGTCAAATAATTAAGGGTAATTTATTCAATTAGTGTAATACTTTCCCTCCCCTAAAAAATAATCAAGGAGGGATTTTAACCCCATCCCCTCCATTTCCTTTCAACCAAACACTATGGAAACTTTAGTGAAGTACCCCATATGGGTATGAAAAATGGTAACTATTTTGAAGTGTTTGTGCTTACTTGAATCAGCTGTTACTTAGTTGGCTACAACTGTGGGCAGTGTATATAGAGAACTAGAGGCAAATGATAGAGAAGAGAAAGGACTCTCAAATTTCCTAGGACTGAGATATAAATTTTAATTTTTCTAATACGAGGACAATCCTCTAGATTCTAGAATCACATTTGATTCATATTCAGGAAGAAGAGTGACATCCAGTAAAGGTTTTCTTTTGCTATCTGTTTTTCTGCTTTTCCTGCCCCAGCTCTATAATCTATTCTGACAAGTCATGATCCATTTTTCTAATATTAGCATGAACTATTCTAAGTCAGCTGCAGGTCTTCTTAACTATGATAGGTTGCTGATCTAACTGAAGTGTGGGATAGAGGAGTTATACATCTTTCAGGGTTTAGAATCTTCTTGATGGCTTGTAATTGTTTCTTAGCTTAGGGTAGTGTTACATCTGGAGAAAAAAGGGGCCGAGGGGGGGACTGGGAAGATATATTTAGGTTGATTATAATAGTTCTTTATTCAATGTTGTTCATTCTGAACCATTTTCGTGGTATTCATGTTAAAACATGGTTAAGATATCACCCAGGCTTCTCTTAATATTCAATTAATTCGAAAATATGGAACTTGATCTCTGGTGTAATTGCCCTATGCTTATGAAATAGCCCAATTTTATTTTTTATTATAATATTTTGGGTTTTAAAGTCTATTTCCTTTCGGTTCTATTGTCATATGGATAATTAGAGGCTTCTTTTAATTTTAATTTTTTAAAACAATAAAAGATGGTTTGATTCGGGGCAATATGTATTTGTCCCCCCTACAAAAGAAAATGTTAATATACTTGCGAAATGTATATCTACATTCATTAATGCTTCCGTATCTCATCTTAATTAGGCTTTGACAAACTCTAGTTTTGTCATATAAATAGTTGCAGGGTAATGGACTATTTATGAGGTGTTTCATTTGTATGACTTTTTTTCCTTGACGTCGAGAATTATATGAATTTGGTTATAATGTCAGGAAACAAGCATTAAAAAACAACTATAAATTAGACATTTGAAGAGGCCTATATCTCTAAACTTTTCTTTTTAAATCTGGAATTATTAAATATATTATTTGTTGAACTGTGCTGTCTGCAATGACCATGTTTCATAAACTTGAAAGTAAAATCGGTAACATGCATTTGAGATTAGCTTTTAGGGTGCTGACTGGGTGGGGAGAAGGGACTACCATGATGTTTGTAATCAGGACGTGGTGAAGTATTTATTTGGGAGTTTGTTGATTATTTGGTTTGTGATGCAATGCCAAATGCTGACATGGGCGGTTCAGTTCGGTTGGGATGGTTGTGAAGGATGGCAAGCTGCTGGGTCCTGCTACTTTTGTGTAGTGATTATTCTTAGTTTAAAAGGGAGGAACATAATAGGTGAATTTTAAAGGGTGACTAATTCCATAGAAAGTAATTTTCAGGAAGAAACAACACCATTTATATTAACAAATTGTTTGGAACAACCTAAGAAATCCGTTAGTAAATACTTCATTGTTCCTTGGAGCCATCCACTATTATGTCAACTTTATATACATATATGCTATTACCTGCTGGTCTTTATATATCTGTTGTATAATCCATCCTGACAGCTGCAATAGTTATAAGATTACAAAACTGTATCTGTCTTTGAGTGTTAGCATAACTGGCCATTTTTCTTTGGGATTTGTTGTCTCCTCAACAATTATTGAAATTAATGCATTCATTTGAAGGCATTGTGATTGTCATGTCCATCGTGTCTTTTTAATTAAATATTCACCATATTGAGTTTTATAGTTTATGCAAATGGCGGAAATAGTGAAAATCATATCTATAAAGTCTCACATATGCTTTATGTATATTTTGTTCTAACTGACCTTGCACTTTTTCTGTTTTTCAGGCACATTGCTGCGAATTTTTCTTTTAGGATCTGTATTCACTGGTATTTATGGCATTATTATTATAGCTTTCTGCTCTGTTGCTTTCCACTATAGAAGCCAATTGGCTCAGTAACTAGAGAGCGGCAGAACACAATTACATGATACAATGATGCCTGTGAAATAGAACTCTGTAAACAATAGATGGTTACGTGATGTTATAGATACAGAAATGAATATTCTATCTTGTTTACTTACATGGTTTCAAAAAAAAATATATTGACACAAATACAAGTAATGGATTGTTCAGAATATTGATAAATTTGTAAACATTTTGTTTAGCCCCTGAAATATTGTGCAATCTCTATTGTTTTGGATGTTTTTTTTGGCTTAAAATTGGGTGTTGGATTCGATTTGCTTAGTTCAATTGTTTTGGATGTCATGATCTTTCCTTTGAATTTTGTATCAAGTAATACATATTTTGCAATCTTCAATGATTTTTAAAATAATATCTGTCACCACTATTTATATTCATGTTATGTTAGTCATCATTAACTCATAAGTAATTTTAAAAAAACATTTCAAAGTTCTTTAAAATTTTTACAAGACTTTAATCAGTAATCTGTATAATCTTTTCGGGAAACTAAAAAAAAATTAAGTTTTGTTATAATTATAAGGACTACAAAAATATATTTTCTTTTGTATTTAACATGCCCTTTAAGTATAAAAGTATTTTAGAATTAACTCAGTAGGATTTGGAAGGTTTGAGTAATATATGAGAGATTTAGATTCTAATATGAGTAACACTTCACTTTTAAAAAAGTCCTAATAAGTTCAACTTATACTAAAATTCAAGTTTCTCTTTTTGTTGAAAAGAATGGTGGTGATAATAATCCAATTCTAGACTACTTTGTTTTATAGGTTATGATATTGTGTTGTGAATTGGCTTAAAAATTTAAATTTTTCAAGTGAAAGCACATGAATGGTTTTATGTTTATTTAAATGTATCAAGTCTCTCTCACGAAATTAATTTTAAACTGTTAATTAAGATTATGATACTCCTAGTTTATTTTCTGATTATCACAAAACAACCCTATTTACAAAGTTTGTACTTGTTATTAGAAGATTTTCCCACAAAAGCATAGGATCTGTAACCATTCAAAAAGAAAGAAGAAGAAGAATTTATCTTGGTTATTAGCTACAATTAATATCTAAGTTTTATAAGATTTGTAACAACTATTTTCCCTTGTTTTTTCAGTGATCATCATCCTCTTGTTTGTGCGATGTTAAATACTATGAAGATTTATTCCTTTTTTTTTGTAAGGTTCCATTTTATGTTATGTAATTAATTTGTATTGATCAGCCACCAATTATGGATGTTGGAATCCTAATCAGTGCCGTCTATAAAGAAAAATTAGGGCCAAGGCAAACAAAAATTAGTTTTATTACAATATATAATTCATCAATTTTTATTTTTATTTCAAAATTTTAAACAGTGATTTTTTTTAACTAAGTTTTTTTTTTTTTTTTATAAAGTTTTCGCATCACTATGCAACTTGACATCTCAGCTAAGCTGACACCTCAAGTAACAACAATCATTTGCCATCACATGAAAAAAATATTATTAAAAAAAGAAAAAAGAAAGAAAATACAAAAATATGGGGGGACTAGACCAAAACCCATATGGATACATAGGTAGATTATACCTATTCATAAAGAATTCTAAGAACAGACTAGCTGGAAGTCTATTATACCAATGAAATGATTCTCTATGAATAAATCCTAAATTAGCCAACTTATCAGCACACGCATTGGATTTTTAACTAAGTTCATTAATCAACAATTTCATGGTTTTACTCATTAATAATTGTTCTCAAAATTCATTTTAATTTTTTTAATTAAAAATATTTTCATTTGACAATGATAATAATAATTGTAAAACATTATTAATGATATTCTATAGATATTACGGTTAAATAAATCATTTAATACTTTAATATAAACGTTAATTAGAAAATCTCTTTAATAAACTCCGAACAAACTTAAAGTTTAAGTCTATTTTGAACCATAATAGATAACATGTACATTTTAGGACACAAGCACCAATAAATAAAAAAGAGAGAACATATTTGGCAAAAATTAGTTAATATGCCTAAGTTTTGATGAAAATTTTCTACTTTTTTCTAAGATATTTATATAAGATTATTTTAATTTTTTTTTCAAACCTTTATTAGGTTTAAAACTTTCTCTCTTATTTGGAAGATATTTATATAAGATCATCTCAAAACTTCTTTCTAATAGATTGAAACATGTCCTACCAAATGTTATATACATATCTTAGTCGACTTTTAGGGTGAGTAGAAATATGTTAGATAATGCGATTGTAGTAAATGAAGTCATAGAGGATATAAAACATAAAGGAAAATGTGTCTTTTTATGAAGGTTAACTATGAGAAAGTATATGATGTCAACTAAGACTTCTTATGTTATAGAATAAAGAAGTTGTATTCGCATAAGGTGGATAACCTAGATAAAAGGGTATTTGGAATCAATGTTAAAATATTAATCATTGTTAATGAGAGTTCTACAAAGGAGTTCACACCTACAAAAGGGTTAAGACATGAGGCTCAATAACATCCTTTTTATTTTTAATTGTTGTAGAAGGATTAATAGGATTTGTTAGACAAGTAATGCAAAACAAACTTCTACAATAAGTGAAAGTAGAGAAGAACGAAGTTATGGTTAGCATGCTACAATTTGCAAATCATACTTTATTTTTTAGTGATGCAACCATGAAAAATATTATAGTCATAAAATGCATTTTGAGAATTTTTGAACTAACATCATCACCTAAAGTAAATTTTTCTAAAAGTAACTATGAAGGGTTGGAACAAATAGTCAACTATTGGATAAATGAGTCATCCCCTTGAACTGTAGGCGCATGATAATCTCATTTATTTACTTGGGAATCTTGGTTGGGGACAACCTTAGAAAATACTTGAGGTGGAAAATAGTTTTGGAGAAGGTATGAAAAATAGTCTAAGATGAGAAAGGAGTAAGCGCTTCTTTGTTGGTAGAGTATGTCTAATTAAACTTTGTCTCTCTTTTACCTATCTTTTTTAAGCTTCCTAATTGTGTGGAGAAGGAGATAATGAAAATCCAAAGAAAAGTCCTATGTGACGAAATAGTGAAGGGAGGAAGATTCCATGGATGAAATGAGATATATTAAGCAAGTCAAAAGAAGATGAAGGTGTAGGGGTTAAGGATATACAATTATTTAACAATGCCCTTTTGGTCAAATAGAAATGGAGACTAGCAAAAAAAAAAAAAACAATAATTGTGGAAGGAGGTTTTGGTTTGGCTCAGTTTAAGTTACAAAAGAGTATCTAAGTATGATTTTTGGTGGTGGAGGGATCTTAGAAAGGTGTGTAGAGCATACATGTAAAAGAAATGGTTTGATACAAATGTGAAATGAAAGGTTAGAAGAGACATCTATATTAAGTTTTGGGAAAAAAAAGTGAATTACATAAGTGAAATAGGAGACATTGAGCAAGTCAAAAGAAGAGGGAAATGTAGGAATTAAGGATATACAATTATTTAAAGATGTAATTTTGGTCAAATAGAAATGGAGACTAGGAAAAAAAAAATAAAGACGGCAGAAGGGGGTTTTGGAGGCTAAATACATATATTTGCTCCTTTTAAATGATAAAAAAATATTTAAGTATGATTATTAATAGTGGAGGGATCTTAGAAAGATGTGTAGGACAAACATGTAGAAGAAATTGTTTGATACAAACGTGGAATGGAAGGTTAGAAGAGACACTGATATTAAGTTTTAGGAGGATAAGTGGATTGAAGAGGAAATGTTCAAGAAAAAGGTTTCCCGAGATATGTGGTAATTTGTAATCAAAGAAGACAACAACTGAGGGGTTAGGTAAATGAAATATTGACTCTTGGAAATTGACGCTAAGGTGGAGAAAGGAATGATTTGATTGGAAACTGCCCAAATTAGTCTGCATGATGAATCAACTATAAATAAAATCTCTGAGACAAATAGGTGATGATATGTGAGTTTGGAAGGGAAATGATTTGAATAGGTATATCATAAAATGAACATATCTTATATTAAAAGATAGTATAAAGAGGAGGATTCAAATTTGTTCATCATGATTTGAAGGAAACACAATCAACATCTCACTTTGCATGGGAAGTACTACTAAACAAAGTAACAACAAAAGACAATTTAAATATGAGAGAGATTCAAATATCATGTTTGCTATGCGTCTTATGGGGAAGTTGAGGAATCATTGAGTCACTTATTGTTTACATGTAAGACATTTTATTAAGCTTGAAATCTTTGTCATAAATGAATGGATATAAATACTTTACTTATAATAAACCTAAGAAAAAAATTAATGCCAATTCTATGTATTCAAATTGAACTACAAATAAAACAAGTTTAGAGAAATAGATATTGATTATAGAAAACATATGAAACTAGAGAAATATAATTATTTTTTTCATAGAAAAGCTAATTTAACTCTTTGATCTCATTTAGAAAACTTGTAGAAAGAGATTGCATGTTTACATAAAATATGGAGTGATAAATGTTCATAAACATAAAAATTCATTATTTTTCAATCTCATGTAAAGTTTGTTTTCATTCATTTTGATATTTGGATAGAAAGAACTAGAAATTAGTTGATACTAGATAATTAACACAATTTGTATGGTTCTTAAATTCATTGTGAGTTATGTACTAATTAAAAAATTAATAATATTAACACATCACAAACATGAAAATTCATAATTTTTTTAAATGTTTTATTTATTATCATTCATTTTGATAGTCAGATAAAATGAACGAATAATTAATTAATACTAAATAATTAGCGTTTTTTATGTACGGACTTCTTACTTGATGATTATAAATTATGTGCTAATTAAGGAGTTACTAATATTAACCTATGTATTTGACTTTAAATATTTTGTTTCTTCATGATTTAAAATAGGAAAAATATCCTCAACATTTTTACTCTCGTTTCTTTCATTGACATGTTTTTGAAGAAATAGTTAATAGTAAATGTCCTATAAAAATGTTCCTTAATCCCCAAACCTTAATAATAATAAATAAACAAATGAATAATTAATTAATGTAAAGAATGTTTTCTTTAAAACGTGGCATTCAATATATCTCGATTTAATTTACTATCACTAAATAATTTCATGATTCTTTAAACACTGTTCAATTTAAAATATACATTTTTAGATTTGCAAAAGAAAAACTTCACATATATCATAAATTTGTATATATAAAATTCAATGTTCAATCACTAAAAGAAATAAGAGGAATCAAGACTATATAAATAAATTTATCAACGAATTTTTAATGCCATGAAACAACAATTTAACCTTTTGTATATTAAAAAACTGGCATACAAGAAAAAAAAAAGTATCAAAAGGAATTTTTTTGACTAAATATTCATATTTTAAAAAAATAAATAAAAAATGTGTCTTTTATTAAAATTTTAATTTTTTTTACAATTAAATGTTATCATATTTTAAATATATGAAAACCCTTAACTTTTTTTCTGAACTTGATCTACTAATGTCTCGAAGTCTTAGACTAATCTAACTCGGTTAAGAAGTAAGTAAACTTCCATCACAAACAATTTGGTCAAGAATCAATTTTTTTTAAAATTCTAACAGAAAAACTTAATTATTAGTTTGAAATAAATAAATAAATTTAATGATATATACCCTTAATTAGTTTGAAATAAATAAATGATTTCATCATTTGGATGAAGGTGACTGATTCGGTCAACGATAATTTACCATGTTAGTTTCTTAAATTAATAATTAATTTATTTTAAAATTGTAAAAATTGTGCAATCGAAAATTAAATTCTTCAAGCAACGGTTATTTTATATTGATTTTAGTCAATAGGATTGTGAAACTATAAAATAAGAATTAAAATAACTAAGATTTAATATATATATTTTTTTGACTGTACTAAAATCTGTTATATTAATGGTAATGATATACAAATATGGAAAGGAGCGGGAAGCACGTGACGCACGTGATGCCAAAGTTATAACAGCACGTTTTTTTTTTTTTTTTTTTTCTTTTGAACACTTGCACACTGAACCAACCAACGCGTTCTCTTAGGTTTGTGATTATCAGTGACTGTGATAAACTTTGTTGAACAATTCACGGCGTTTAGATTTCCCTTTTCTGAATGTGGCACCTTCTCTTGGTCGTTGCGGTGGCTGGATCCACTGGTTTCGCCACCAAACGCTTCCTTAGTAATCACAGGAACGCCGGTGAGGTTGAAAACGCCAATATCGACGATCCAAGTTCTTTTACCTTTGCCACTTCCGAAAGCACTTCTCAGCGTGATGGAGTCTTTACGTTTTCCAGCTCACAACAGGGTGGACCTAAGAGTAGAAGATCCCGAGCCTCCAAGATCAGAGTTAGGGCTCCGAAGGTTGAGGTGCGACCGGAGCAGATGAACGGTGGAAGGAGATTACGCTTTCACTTGAAGAAGAGGGAAATTGCAAAAAATGTAGCTGCGAAGGCTCCGTTTCCTTGTTGCAAAGGTTAGATTTGTGTTTTACTAATTTATAGGTCCGTGAGAATGGTAGTTTTGTTGTATTTTGTGTACAGCGTAATTGAGGTTTTGAAGGTGTTGGTGTATAGAGGTCATAATGTTTTATCGTTAATGAAATTTGATTGAAAATTAAGGCCTCTGTGTATGATTTTTAAATAGGGAAAATTTGTTTGTGAAATTTCAGAGGGTTAATGATGTTGTATTTTGACATTAGAAATTACATGCATGAACGAAATGGCTGTTTTCCATGGAATCATTTCACAGATGGCAGAGATCATTGAATTGGCTGCACCTATGATTATGCATGATATGTGTGGTAGCAGTTTGGTCCCAATTTTTAGTGTTGCGGGAAATTGCAGAAAAATGCGGTGGAATTGGGATTGCGAGATCATGTTGTCTCCAAAAATCTTTGTGGCGAAAATTGTATTTGCGGACCATTTTTTAGAACCAGGATTCTTAATGTTAAGAACTTTTTAAAAGCATAATCTCTTCATTATTTTGTTGTTTCTTTGTTATATTGGTGCAACTGTTTTTTGGTTGTGTTGTTGGATCTGTTCAATCTGCTTGTGTGCCTTTTTTGCTTTATGGTAGATGACTAATTGGTTTAAAAAATAATTTTCTTTATTTTTTTTAAGATTTTTGAACCTTGTAATGAGGTATTTTACTTTTAAAGCATGAATCTTCTTGTTCTTAATCGGTGGAAATTGAGTTTAGCTTCTCCTTCAGATAACTCCTTGTTTGATTGGGGACTTTTCCTTGGCATCATGTATATGATGTTTGCTGGAAAAGCTGATATCAACAAGCTGAACAAGACCTTGAACGAGACAGCTAATCTCGTTCAGGAACTGAAATCTGAGGTCAACAAAAGAAAATCGTCATGTGATCTTCAAAATTTGGATTCTGTTGGCAATGGTGCTAGGAATTCTTCCAAAATCAGAGGCAGGAATGTAGCAATGCACAATAATACAAACAGTGAGCTCAGAGATACTGATCTCAAAATTTGGAGTCCTGCTGTAAATGATTGTGGTGAATGTGGGAGTAGTGCTCTGACTGAAGAACCAGAACCGCAGGTTCTGGAAATGGATCAACTGGAAGCAGAACTTGAGTTTGAACTCCAAAAGCTTTCTGGGTGTACTACTGGCGCCCCTTGCTATGAAGAAACAAAGCCATGCTTAGATGAGGTGAACTTCTGGGGAGCATTCTTACTTTTGTTGTCTCACACTCATAATATATTAAATGTGCATCTATGTAGTGAGCAGAGTGCTGATAGTTATGTGTGTTGTCATTCTACGGTGCAACTTTTTCCTTCTCTATTTTCTTTTTTCATCACCCCGAGCAATGGTGGCTTTCTTTCTCCTGCTCTGGACTCTTTTCTGAGAAATCTGTTTATTAACCATTCAAACTGTATATTTGCTCCCATTCCTCTTGTATCAGCTTTGTCAATAAACTTCTTTGCACCATTGTTTAGTAGAGACAGCAGTATAAACTCAAATTGCATTTCAATGTTGTTTTTCTGAAGATAATTTAATCAATTTATTTTTTGCCATCCGATGTGTGTATTGTGTTGATGCAGGAGAACTAGGGGAAGCATTCTCTGATGACTGTGTGACCTAACTTATATTTAATAGGAGAAACATGCTTTTAGACTGTCTAAATTTAGTTATTTCTCGCCACTTCCCTCTGCAGCTTGAAGGAGAAAACCACTAGCATTGTAGTCCATTTTTTTCCATATCTAATTATACATGGTCGAGCAACATTTTTTTCTTCATGATTTCAGTGTTTAATCAATGAAATTCGGTGCAGTTTGAAGCTCCAGGTGAAGGCTATCATGGAACAGATGACCAGAATTTTAATTATTCTGAATCTCATGGAGTGTCCGCTTCTGAACTGCATCAGAAATTAAGCCACTTACTGATAAAGCAGCAAGAAAATCAGATCATGGAGCTAGAATCTGAACTGCACCAAGCTCAATCAAATCTGCATGAGAAGGAAGCTGAACTCCAGGCACTGAAGAATTGTGTCAAACACCTTACTGAGCTCTCGCTATCTACAGTTTCAGGCATGATCAAATCTAGAATAATTACACACGCTCTCATAGACTTGCTATTTGTCATTAGATAACATTTTGGTGGTTCCTTTGGAACTATTTTTAAGTATTTTGATGGTCCAACACTCAATGAAGCACCAATTGTTTCACAAGAGAGTAACTAAATTCAGAAGACTAGTCTATTAGGTAGAAGAACCTCAATATTTAAGTATCACATCATGTAGTTCGTTCTATTTGACAAGTCTGCAAGTATTCTTTTCCTTGTAACTATTATTGATAATTTTATTCCAAGACCATCTTTTATTCAAATTCATTTTGCGTAACTAGGTTTCATTAGTGGAACCTGTCTCTCTAACACTACTACATTTTTTCTCAGATGATGAAACTCAAGCTCTCAGTGATCCAAAGGGAGCAAGCGATTGTGGCAACAATAACATAGACTTTGAGTCGAAGCATTCAGTTGTTGGGACGAAAAGACCTCTTGATTCTGAATCTTGGTCGTGATACATGTGAAACGACACTGATCTCTGTAGGAATACAATTGTACAAGGTATATAAATTTTGTATCTGTAGTCGGATTAAATGGTAAATCAGTTCACAACTCTCATCCTTAGTATAACCTAGTTATAATGCCTTATGTTGTATAAATTGTTTAGGTAGATATGATTATAAAATACAGCAACTCGGTACTCAGATACCGAAATGTTCCATTAGCATCAAGTTCTCCCCGTATTAATTTTTAATACATGTAACTTGCTGAGCAGCCCATGTTAGTGCTGTATAGTATATTATACAAAGTAGGAGATCTGATTATTTTATATTTTGTCGTCTACTTTTTGGAGCCAAACTCTGAGTGATTCCAGACTGATTTGGTTGGGGACCATTTGATTTGTGTTTATGGTCAAGCTATATTTATGAGTAGCAGAAGGAGAAAAGGGTGTTTCATTCAGCCTTTTGTTTGACTTTTGGTTCTCTTGTTGGGAAATTGTGGGTCAGCCCACTTTCTAGAGTCTTGTCACTGAAAAATAGGATTGCACTCACCACACTTCAAAGTCTAACAAGGTGAGGATTGGAAAATGGAAAGAAGCACAGCGCTATCAGCGGAATCTGTGCTTCATTGCCCATCGTGGTGGGGTTTCACTTTTTTGGAGACTCCTTTCTTTCTATTTTTCTCTCTTTGTTCCGTGAAGTGATGACAATTTCTTGGAAAGTGTAAACTAGCAGAATGAATAATTGTCCAAAACAAATAATGAAAGATTTTCTTATATGGTTGATACTAGTTCAAATCAAGTTGACCTAAATTTAGTTGTATTAAAAAATATATCAAAATATGGGAATCCATATTCAAATAATTATCTCTTACGTGAGCAAAAATAATGTCATTGCTTTGATACGATTCATGTGTGTCATATTCTTAACGCACATATTCTTAACTTAACATGTTAAAACTTAAAATTTAATCTAATAATGAGGTTTGTAAATATTTATAACAATTTTTTGAAGGATATGTTACATGTTCAAATTCTATATATACATGTGCATGGTCGAAAACGTCTTAAATGCAAAACCCAAAATTGTAACAAGGAAATCAAGTTTTAGCAGACTGAAGCTTGGAAGTTATAATAAGAGGCACTGTTTTGGAGAATTCAATACACGCAAGCTTTGCTTTCAGTGGCTATTTGAACGCACAACAATTACGGACACCAGCAAACAGTTAAGTTGACGTGAATTGAAAAAAAGCTTGTCACTCTTCCTTCCCTGGAATTCCTCTGCTCCTGTGTATAGGTTTTGGAATTAACTGAGAATGATGAACAACGTGGGGCAGGAATATGTCAATGTCTAAATAATTTTATGAATGATGAAATTGATTTGGTGAAGAAGAACATTCAAATGACTGAACACCCACTTTCTCCATGGATTTTCTTCCTTCTTTTTCCTTCCATGCGGGCTCATTATTTGAGGTCAAATCAATCTTTTTAGTGTTTATACATGTCTTAACCATAACAATAATTATAAAATATCCTAACAATATTCTTTTCAAGGTATTCTGGGACATAATACAATCAAATTCTCCCAACGACACTGTTTTAGAAGTATGTTTGGAATGTTAAATTTAAATTAAAAAAAAACAAGGTTATTCTTTTTTATAGATCACTTGTTAAACGGGAATAATTTCAATGCTATTTTATTTATGTTCTCGATTGTATCAAAGCTACATTAGATATTGTTAAAGTAAAATTATACCGTTATAGTAATTTAATCAAGTTAAAAGAGATCTGTCTTTAATTAAAAATACATAAAGTATATAGAAATTAACATTCATCATCGTCTTCTTTCTTATATGAAATCCAATTACTTAAAAAACTCTTAAAAGTAAATTTATAAACATTATTTTTCGTTTGAATTTATACAAATTATACTATTCAGGAAAACTAATTTAAATTCAGGAAAACTAATTTAAAGGCAACAATAGAATTAGTTCGTCATCTCTCTCTCTAATTATTAGTAAAAACACATTCTAATTATTAGTGAAAACACATGTACCTACAAATATGCGTATCTTTTTTTTTTCTTATGATAAAAAAACAAATTTATTATAATAATAATTAAAATAAAAATATTAAACTTATAAAAATAATGTTTATAAAATGTAACTAAAAAATAAATAAATTTTATAATTTGATCGTAGATAGTTATTTTATTGTGGATGGTTAATTAAGTTTGAAAAGCAGTTACATAAACAAGTAAAATAGTAAGGATTTAAGCACTATATAAAAGAAAATAAGAAGGAAAACCTTCTTATTAATGTTGATTATAATTAAAAATGATAATAATGATTAAAATAAAATTATTATGAAAAAATTAAAAAATAAATATTTTTGTTAGTTTTATTAGGTTATAATTATATAATATTTAAGGATAACTAATATTTATTATAGGTAGTTTTTATGAATAATAAAATTATTAAAAAGACTTATATTGATAAAGATAAAATTAGTAAAGAATTGTGTACATTTAAAACAATCATAAAAACAAATTACAGATTAGTTTTATTATTTAATAAATTTTTAATATTTAATACTTTGACAGTTATTTTCACAATACTAATTTGTGAAATAATTTTTATTATTGGGTAAAATTATTTAACCTGGGATAAGGATGAATAACACATCATTTTTGAACGAGATCTATTCTGTAGAAATGTCTTGAAAAAAAAATAAATCCTAAAACTGATGACACGTGTTCTCTTAAAGTATTATATATGATATATGTTTTAAATATAAATATTTCATTAACATCTCATATTCTTTTACTTCCTTTTATTAGTCAAATTATTAATTATATTTAAGTTTTTCCCTTTTTTATGATATTCTATATATATAAACATATATAAAAACAGATGTATGTTTTATTAATCATATTATCCATATATATGTTTTGGAAAATGACTAAAAAATGTACTTGTTTCTTAAACTAAAATGTATATTTTTTAAACTACATAATTGCATAAATTGTATTTGGAATTGTACTTTCAAATACAACTTTTAGAATTTTTTAATTGTATTAAAAAAACAGTCTTGCATATCACAACTTTATCAAATTATTATTATTTTGTATAAATTTAGAAGTCATAATAAAAAAAATATTAAAATTCTAAATTTTTAAAAATTTAAAACAATAGTACTTGCAAACACAACTTTAAAAGATTTTTAATTTTTTATTATTATTTGAGTTGAACTCATAATTATAAACATTGTATTTTTTTTCAGTGTAAATTAAAGTTGCAATTTCTTTTAAATAAATTGGTCACACATTACTTGTACTTAATCAATTTTATTTTGCAATTGTGAATTTACATGACAGAAATGAAATACAATTCTTAAATTATAAAAACTTAAATAAAAATGAAAATTGGGATTAATTAAGACTTTTAAAGATCAGAATAAACTAAATACATCTTTACAATCACAAACTAAACTCAAACAATTAAAAAACATAAACTATAAAGGAGAACCTTACATTCCAAATATCATCAAAACTCATCCATCAATGGGATAAGATCAAAATCAAATTTACTTGGAAACAAACAAATTTGTAAAAAATAGAGTTTTTTTAACCAGAAAGAGAAGCTATGGCAGAGCATAAAAGTCAAGTGTACCAAATTTGAGAAAGAGTAGAGTAAAAGAAAGAGATATATCTAATACTTACACTACTATCTTCTTACCCTCTTTAAGCTTTTCTCCGCCACCAAAAATACAAAAAACAAAGAACACAAGAGTAAGACACAGAGCAGAGTGTTTGGTTGCTGAAGAGAGACCAACAGAGCAACATGAAGCTACATACCAAACCCATTTCAAGTCCGGGTCGAACCGATAAGTTTCCACCACCGTTGATGAGATTTTTGAGAAACAATGCCGGAAGCAGAAGCAGAGGAAGGTCGAGATCCACCACCACCATTTTTCTAAGGAAGAAGAACACCGCCATTGAAACCCAAGAACCCTCTTCCCCAAAAGTCACGTGCATGGGCCAAGTCCGTGTTAAACGCTCCGCCGCCAAAAGGGTACCCATCGCCACCGAAGGAGCTCCGACCAATTGCCGGTGCAGTTGGTGGGTCCCGCGTGCCCTGCTTTTCAACCGTTTAGCAAAACCCGGTTTTTGTTTCCCCTTTCAGTGCAAACGAGTTTGGCCCAATTGGGGATTCTCTAGAAGAAACAAAAGGGATTCTAAAGTCACCGAAGCTTCGCCGAAAACAGAGCTGAATTTCATGGCAAGGTCTAACCCTAATTACGATGACTCAGAAAGTGAAAACAGAGCTACCCTAGGCGCTTTCGTTTCAAACACTACAACTGCCCCACCGAGGAACGCTTTGTTATTAATGCGCTGCAGATCCGCACCGTACAGTTATCCGAGAAGGATCTGGAACGAAGAGACAGAGGCTGAAAACAGAGTGCCCAATGAGAAAAACAGAGACCTGAAGTTTGAGGCGAAGTTGCGGTTCTTCAAAGAGCTTGAGGAGTCACTGAGAGAGAGGATAATGGAGTCAGAAAAAGCAAGGGAGGACTCCCACTCTGCACGTCCTTTGGTGCTAACAAGGTGCAAATCTGAACCAGCCAGAACCACGCAAAAACTCGACCCTGAGGTGAATGGTCTTTCGAACAAGACAACGTTGGGGTTCGGTCGTGCTATCTTTTCACATGGTTTGTGATTATTCAATTCTCATCTCTGTAACTCCGTTACTTGTTCTGTTTAGTGTTTTTTCCCCTTTTTCTGTTAATTTATTATCTTATTCTTGTCACTGAGTTGAATATAGTTATGACAATAACTTTGAGACCATTTATGGTGATATATTTTCTTATTTTGTACTACTAAAAACATTTATGGAGCTGCAGAGAGAATCTCTATGCTCTTGTGTAATACTGAAAATATACTTTGGTATTATTAAATGGAAGAAACATGAAAACTTGTCCCTAGTTTGAATTTGAAGTGTTGCTTTTCATGTTTTATTACTGTTTTTTCTGGTTTTGTTTTTCTCCCTTGCTGCTTTTTGTCTATGGTCATATAACTTGCTTCAATCTATGGCAAATTATTGAATAGTGTGAGATTAATATATTTGTTTGGTCAATTTCCTTATTTCTATAAATTATTTTGTAGACTAAAAAGCTTAATTCTCTATTACATGGAAATTAGAAGCATGTTTTTCCAATTTCCAAAAAAAGTGGGAAGAGGCTTTTTGGACACCAATTGAAGAGTTTGAATTAAAATATTTGGTATAAAAAAGTGTTAATGTTATTTTGGTTATTCTTATGATTAATAATTTTTAATTTGTGATTAAAACATTTGTTGATAGGATTAAATTTAGAATTTTTTGTTCGGTATGAATTTGAGGTGAATGACATCTATTTTCAATGGATTGGTGAGCTTGAGATGTGTTAGTTTGATATTTTAATATTGATTTTAATTGTGGATAATGTGGAGCGTTAAGTTCGTAATAAGAAAAAAAATGCATTTATTTTTATAATATAATCTGAATTAATATTCATAAGTGGTAAGAGCTAATGATGGTAAAATCAATAATAATATTAAGGTTTGCTCATAATTCTTATCTATGTTTTTACAATATTAAATATATTTTTTGAGCTAAATAAATTTTAAAGTAGAAATTGTGATGAAATGATAAGGCACATGAATGAGATATGTATATCATAGTTTTTCTAAAATCATCTTATTAAACCATGAGAAATATGAAATTAAAAATCATCTTGTAATTATGAATTAGGTACTAAAAGTTTAGAAAATCATTTTTTCTGACATTACATTTGTTTAAAATTAAATCTGACTTATTTCATCAAATTTTATTTTACAATAATTTATAAAAAAATTAAATAGAAAATTTAATTTTGTTTTTGTATTTCAATTGTTTCTACGTCATGTTATTTTAATTCTTCACTCGATATTTTTGGATGGATAACATCAAGTGAAATGAGTTAATACTTCACTTGAATAAGTGTCAAATGAGTTGATATTTTACTTGAATGAACGTCATATGAGTTAATACTTCGTTTAAATGAGTGTCATTGTGTTAAATTTAAGTATTTGAAGTTTTGCTTGATGGAAAATAATTATCCTATATTAAACAAATAAAAATGTAAAATTATAATAAATATAATTAAGATTAAAATTAAACAAAAAAACTACTAATACAGTAAGCACCTAAAAAAGTCATCAAAATTTATCAATTTTCAACACTAATCACTAACTATGTTTGCTTTTGGAGGTGACATTGTAGCCGCAGATGAATTTGAGGTGCCACCCCCATTTCCTTCAAGTGATGCATGAGCAAGAATGGGAGTAGAAAGAGAAAGTTGGGTGAGTTTTTGTGCCTCTCATTGGTGAAGAGAAAGTTGAAGGGAAAAAGAGAAAGGCACATGGACTTCTACAACTTACATTTTTACTCTCAATATATAATAAAAGATAATTAAAATATTTTTTTTTTAATTTTATTTCAAATAAACAAGTAACTAATAATAATAATATAAAGTATAATTAATACTAATAATATAAATATTAAAATAATAATAATATTTAAAATTAATTTATAAAATTATAATAAAATTATAAATAATAATATTAACTAAAATAAATTTTTAAAATAATAATAATAAATGTAAATCAAATAATTTTAATAAATAATAATAATATTATTAATTTTTTTATTTTATTTTATTTATATTAAATATTAATAATTTTATTATTAATAATAAAAATAAATATAATTATTTATATAAAAATAAATTTATATAATAATAAATAATATTAATCATCTAAAATACTTAATTAATTTTTTTATATATTAAATGAATTTGTAATTTTTTTTTCAATCACACTCATCATATTATTTATAATTTTTTATGACAAAATTTTATGTTCTAAAAGGGACTTGTATTTTTTTTATATTTCATATTTTATTATTTAAATATTTTAAAAACAAGGATGAATTTGTAAACTTACATTTTTACATATTTTTAAAAATTAAAATTTTATCACAACCATCACATCACTCACAAACTTCAATAAACTTTCATCACACATCCACTTTAACATATCTCAATCCAAACATCCTCAACTTTCTTCATATTTTCTTCTCAAATCCTCACACTTACACTCTCCCACACCCTCAACTTTTCACTCCCCCACACCCTCAACTTTCCACTCCCTCACACCCTCTAATTCAAACATAGCATAAGATATTAGAGATTGTGGTGAGGAGAGCATCATAAGTAGTATAGTAATGAGTATTATTTTTGTGTGTGTAAGTTTATGATGTATTGTGTTGTAGTTGAGGCCTTAAAGTTAGGAAGAAATTTACCCTTTCCAATAAGTATGTAATTTTTTTTTACCTAATTTAGAGATTGGTAGCGTGACCCATTTTGAACTCACTATACCTTAGCAATATCAAATATTATATTTTCTTTTCCAGGGTCTAGAAATAGTTAACTCTTTCTCCTTCGGTTTTCTCGACTTCTCGATCTCTTGATATTGACTTGTGCTTTCGGCTACAAGGTTCACTAATTTGAGTTTGGGTTGGTTCTTGGGTGTGTGATATGGGCTCTCGCTTGTTGGGTTTAGTCAATTCAACTTCCAGCTTCTAAGCTCTGGGTCAACTCCTGGGCAGGTGTGTGTACCTGCAAGGTGGTGTTTCGATGATAAAGTCATAATCAATTTGTATAATTATTAGATAAAAATCACTCTACCTCTTAAAGGAGACCCGCCTATTTATATCATTCTTTTGTTGAGCTTTTGACTTAATTAAACTTTTACTCTTCGCACCTTGTAATTATTAATCATATTATATATATTTGAGCCCATTTATTAGACTTTGCTACAATATTTTATTATTTATTCATTTTAATTTGACTTTTTACGATATCGTCAACTTTTTGTCATTTCGACCATTCAAGCTAGAGAATACAATATCTATTTAGAATTTGATAGTGATTGAATTTATTTATTTTTACACTCTTAAGTATATAAATAATTATGAGTACTTCATCTTTAATATAAAGTTATTATATTTTAACTATTTAATCATGATATTACTTTTAAATATACTGGGGTTTTTTTAGTTTATAAAAGATGGATGCACGATTTTAGTTAATATGTATACTAAGTTGAAATTATACAATTTTTATTTTTTTTAGAAGAGATTTTATTTTGAGATGACGAAATATGCATATAGAAATTAGCATTTAAAATGATATATATATATATATATATATATTTAAATTACCATATTTTTTACTTTAAAGAGATAATTTTCAATGGTGGTTCTATAGCAACAAAACTTTCTATACCTTCTCCTTCGACTTCATAACATAAAATTGGTTTTATAAAGTGTTTAAATGATGATGGTATGAACACATTATTTTTTATGTATCTTACAAAGATAATTATAGTTTTAAGATGAATAAATGTGGTTAGAAATTATTTTTCCACTTATTCGTATTCTTGTAGTTCATTAATCAATACGTTATGTTTCTTCTGGTTCATTTTCTTCTAATCAATAAGTTGTCTTATTTTATGGATTGGAATACATTAAAGTATTTTTTTTTTATTTAATTTATTCATTGTTGATAAAAAGATAAAAAAAATATGTTATGTTATTTTAAGTAAGGTCCATGAGACTAGTACAAATATACTTGAAAAATAATCTTATAAAACTATGTTAATAAGTTCAAGTTATATTCTTTTTTTATTTTTCTTATTTAATCTCTCTCTCTTTTTCTTAGGAATAATTGACACTTGAAGAACAAATACTGTGAAAAAGTGAATGCATCTGGGAAATTCCCCTTGCTGGAGTGGTTTTTTCAAATTTTACATTATGTAGTTGATGTAAAAGAATCCTGAAGGATTCCTAATAACAAGAAACTTCCAGAAATTAAAGAAGATTTCCCTCAATTATTAATAATATTATTATGCGTCGTAATTAAAGAACAGTTTTCGAACCTCAATCCAAGGTTCTGCAGAAAGAGAACCAATCTCATTGCTATGGACCAATTTAATGGTCGGTTTGACCCAATAGTTTTCACCACTCATCGTTCTATCACTTTATTTTATTTGTTGGCATGAGAAAAACTATCTGAAAGTTGATAAATTGATTAAAGTATAAGTATATGGTAAGTAAAACTAATTACTCTGATAAACATGAAATTATTTATATAAAAGGATTTTAACATACGTTAAAACTTCATTTTAAAATGTTATCAAATAAGGTAAAATATGTATATACTAAAAATGTTATGAAAACACTACAACTTAGTTTTTAAAATTAATCAAATGAAGATAAAGGAACTCATAGTCCTTCTTAAAGACACTCTAAAAGCTAGTTGTTTTCCTAACTAGTTACTTGAAATGAAATATGCAAGATTTGGATCATAGTTGGTACATTAGACCACATAGTACAACAAATTAAGTAGTAAGAACATCACATGACATCACAGAACATGGAAACACAAAAGACTCATTCTTGATTCTTTCCAAAAGTCATTCCTCCCTCAACCTTGTTGAAAGCAGGCCTTGAAGAGATATCTTCCCACCAAGCCTTTACATGGGGACGCTCAGTGATCATGGAAGCACAAGGGGTCTGCATTAAGTAGTGAGTTTCAGAGACATGGCTAAGATCAGCAAGGCTATAAAACTCCCCAGCAAGGTACTTAGTGCTGCTCAGCTTCGCCTCGTACACATCCAGCACCTTCTTCAGCTTCTCAACGTTGCTGTCAATCACTGACTTGTCCGGTTCTTTGCCTTGGAAAGGGGCCACAAAGTGCTCGTAGATAATGGGTGACACTGCTGGCTCGTAGTAGTGAGCCTCTACCTCCGTCCACACCTTCACCACTGCACCTTCTTTTGCGTCCTTGTGCCTTATCAGATCAGGTCCTGTTTCCTTGAACTTTTCTGCTACGTATGCAGTAATGGCCCTGGACTCTGTCATTCAAAACCTCAAAAAGATATCATTTCAAGATTCACAAAATAATTGATACATATTGGGCCACTGCTTTCCATTTCAACTTTCAGATCAATTGAAGAATCAATCAAATAGAATAGTTCACTAAACAGTTACACTGACATGCATTTGGAATTTAGCGACCATCATATGGTTCAAGGCCATCACAGTGATTTGAACTGTTAAGGATTCATGTTCTTGACATATCTTTACTCCTAATCAAGTTTTTTAAATTATCAAAAGACTTAAGAAAATTTAATTATGTGTCATGTAAAAGATAGTGTAGACAACATATGATAGTCTTAGACCATATCATAGTTTTATGGGAACAGGTCACGCTTGATATATAAATCTGATTGTGAGTAAGGTTTTCTGAACAAAAGGGGTTCATGCAAAGTGATTTTTTTGTTGTTAAAACAGTATACCAAGTGAAGAAGAACGAAAACATACCAAAAAGAGTGAGTTCACCGTCTTCGAGTACTGGAATCAAACCAAAGGGCTGCATGTGCAACACTAGAAAGTTAGTGGGTGGGAGCTAGGTTATTAAGGAAAGAAAAATACGGTGGAGTTGAAGGCTTACATTCTTAGAGAGAAAAGGAGGCTGTTTATGCTCAGCACTGAACACATTGACTGGAACAAGTTCAAAATCCACCTCTTTCTCATGGAGACAGATCATGACACGGGTGGTGTTTGTGGACATAGGAAGACCATAAAGCTTGAGTGCCATTGTTTTTGTTTCTTGGCTGAGAGTGATTACTACAGCTGTGAAGGTCCATTTATGAAGAGGTGTGTGTGAGTGTGACCTTGGACACGAAGCCTGCGCGCGATTTGAGTGTGGGGAAGGTTGGATTTGTCCTATTGATATGTCTGGGAAAGTGTATTTCACCTCTAACGTTTGCGTGAAAACAAGGTCAAAACTAGAGTTTCAGATTTGGACATGTTGGTGTCAGGTGCGTGCAGTCCCAAAATCTGTTTTCACTCACACTGCAATACTATACTGTTACTTACTCATCACACCAGAAAATAAATAGTTACTTACTTTCTCCTTTTATATTATTCACCACTTGAAGGAAGAAATAGGTTATTCCTACCTATACATGCTAAAAGAGAAAGATGTGAGAAATTATAGAAGTAAGAAAATGAAACAACAAAGTCTGGGCTTGCTTGAACTTTGAGGATCCATGTTTATTACTAGGAGAAAAAAAGAAGTATTGTTTGTTGCTTCTTCAGATACATATTTGGTCTAGGTGTACAAATAAGGGTTTCTTTTTACATGTATGGGTTAATTTTTTTCTCTTGTTATTGAATGATTAACGTTAGTTAGAAAATGTTTTGCGTGAAATTACTCTTACGTAATACTCCCTGAAAGAGAGATTATTTATGAATTTTGTACTCATCTTAGAAAATGGACAATTTGTTTTTGTCAGTGGATTTCGTTTTCCCCCCCAATTTCTCTTCAATCATGGATCAAAAGATAGATTAATAATATTTTATGGCATCGTATGAATAAATTCAGCATTTTATAAATGCAGAGAACAAATAAAATAGGAGTTTAACTAACAGAGAGGAAGAAATCCAACAAAAAAAATAATTCTGATTCTCTCCAGTCAAACACAACTTTCAGTGCATGTTTCAGAGTTTTAACTCAAATGCTGTAAATTATCTGGTTCGTACATTTTTTTTATAGAATTTATGAATTATAGAAATTAATAAATGACAACATGGTATTAAGTAAGTATTTAATATCGAAATTAACTGTGTAAACCACTTTTGAAATATTAATTCAGTAAAACCGTATACATAAACAAGGATTTATGAAATTATATATGATGTCAGTAATGACTTCTGAGTTATCTCTATAATTAAAATATATTATTTATATTAGTGATATTTTTAATAAAAAATTTAAATTTAAATAAATTATTCAAAAGATCTCCTATTAAAAAGATATTCCATCATAGAAATGAGTTTTTTCGTAATATTTTTAAAATTAATTAAAAATTAAAATTTTAAATTTTATTTTATTAAAATAAATTATTGTAAAATCTATAAAAACAAACTTACTTAAGATCTTAATATGAGATATATTATTAGACTAAAAATTATATAAAATTTTAAGAAAGTCTGTATCTTATATGATATGAAAAGACTTACCAAAAAGTAATGTAAAATCTCAAAATAAAGTTCTACTAGAGCTCTCACCAAAATTGATGTTGCGATTTTGTAAATTCGTTTATTAATAATTAATATCATGAATTGTATTTCTTTTACTTTGAAAATCGTGTGTTGGTAGAAGAAATGACTGGAAAATAAAATAATTTAAAATTCAAAAATATAAAAATAGGGTTAAATAAGTTTTTTTTTTTATCTTTGAAATTAGTCTGTGAAAATTAATACCTCCAAACAAATTAGTGTTTTTAATATTTGATATTTTATCAATATATTAATTTAAACATTAGCATACATGTAAATATCTTATCAAGATAATAGCCTTTCAATATGTTAATTCAAGAATAATAGAATTATTATTACTATCAAATAGTACGCATAATAAACACTGAAAGTTCTTTGGACGTACAAAAACTTATTTAACTCTAAAAAAACATAATAATATTTGTAATTATTCCATTATATTAAATTAATTATTTTTAATTTTAAAATGTAATTATATTAATATCAAACCAATAAAATATCATTTAAGATCCCGTTATAAACTCAAACAATGAAATTTAATGGTTTGAAACGGTGGTTAACCACATATGCAGCATAGACACTGACAAAGACACTGATACGACACGGACATGAAAATACGTAAAATTTCTAAAATGTAGAACATAATTATGAATTATATAAATTGACAATAAAGATTTATGTGTACAAGTATGTTCAAGATTATTTTTTGAAGCATAAAGATGTTTTTCATGACTGATTCACAATGATTTGTTTCTTATTTTTATAATAATAATAATTTATACAATAAAGTTTGATTTTTTAAAAAATTAATGTATTTTTTCTTTTTAAAATTATGTTAGAACCGTACTGAAATTATCATAAATCTGACAAATACTTTTTGAATTGGACATTTACGAATATCAGACACCAACACATCATTTAAGAGAAGTGTCTGAGCTTCATAGTTAACTACACTGTTATTATTATATAATAATAAATGAAACACAATATCATTAAAATTACTCTATGACCAAATTGACTAAAATGAATCAGGCATATAAATAAAAAAATATATACATAAATAAATAAGTTATTTTGTAATAGAGACTTATAAAAAAAATATTTTTTTAAAGTTAAATTAAGTTATGAATAACATAAATTTTTCTATATAATTTCACAAAATGTTTATTGTTTATTTATAAAAATAAAATCTATATTAAAATAATACATTATTTTTAAACAACTCTTATAATTCACTCGCATTAAATACATTTTATATATAGTTAACATCCACATAAGTTAAAACAAGATCAATTAGCCAACAGAAGGAACTTGTCTAATCTGTACAGAGTCATCGGATTCAGTATTCAGCAGTAAAACACATGATATTGGTGAATATCTCAGTATAATAATATAAAAATTTAGATGTTGAGATCTGTTTTAGTATAATAATAGAAATGCAATAAATTAGATGTGTTTATATATATAATTAATTAAATGATAATTTGTAGTAATTAATTATATTATTTTATTTTAAATAATTGTTAGAATATTTTAATTTTAATGTATAAATTTATAAATATATATTACTTTTATAAAAAGTACTTTCGTAATTATTTTATTTAGTAATATATTTATATATTTAATATTTTTTCTAACATTTATTATTTAAATATCAAAATACCTTCTGCAATTAAATTCTTATTTATAAAATTTGATTTCTTAAAATTACTACTTTTTTCACATTAGATAAGTCCATTCCTTCTCTGCCATAACAAAAAGTATGCTAAATTTAGTACAGTGCAGTGGTATTCAATAATATTTAAACAAAATAAAATAATGTAAGGTAACATCAACAAACTTTGAATTCCTTGGTGAAATGACACCTCTTGCACAATGTCATATCACTGATAATACAGTTTATACATGGGAAATTACTTTTGGCACAAAAACAAAATCAGCTTTCAATTTGGGGAAATTATCTTGGTGGTTTATTTTCAAGTGTTTAAAACTTTGAATTTCTTCTCTAAGTCACACAGTAAAATATATAATTTTCTATTCATCTGAGCATCTAATTTTTTCTTCTGAATTCACTTTGCGTATTTTTTAAAAATTTGTGTTTGGACCATTAAAATTAAAATTTTAAATGGCTCAATTTAAATATCAACAAATCATGCATGATCGATTTCAGGATTGAGTATAGATAGAAAAAAAAAAACAGGTTAACAGTGTTTGACGAGTCTCAAATAGTATTATTGGTCTAAAATTGTAGTAAAATATATCATATATATAGTAATTTCGCTGTATTTTTTGCCTATTAAATAGTTCAATACAAAAAGAGTAGTCCATTCTTGTGATTATTTTTTTTTTTACTTTAACAGAACTAACAAGAAAATAAAGAAGAATTAACTTTGTACTAGGCAAAAACATTACTTGACCCAATATTATAGTTCTATTCCAAAAAGTTGGGATAACTTTTTGAGTTCTATAATTTTCTCCTATATTCTCATAAATTTGAAAATTTCCACTTTATCCTTCTTTTATTAAATAACAATAAAATTTAGACACACATGCATTATACCGTCTCTTTTTAAATTATTAAGTATTAACTAAATTTAGAAAAAAATAATAATTAATCACTATATTGATTAAATTAGATACCAATTTAGAAATTAAAAAAATTGTTGATATCTAATGTGGTTTCTATTATTAATAAAATATTATAAAATAATTTTTAAATTGATATCTAAATTAGCTATCAAAGTTTTAACTACTAATATTTTAGATTCTAAAAGTAGTTAGTAGCTAAAATTTTGATAGCTAATAGTTAGATACCAATTTAGAAATTATTTTATAAATTTTTATTAATAATAAAAATTATTTTAAATACCAATAATTTTTTAGTTTATAAAATGGTATTTGATCTAATCAATATAGTGACTAATTGTTTTAGTTTCTAAAACTAGTTTTTATTTAAGAAATTTCTTGTAGTATATTTTGAGAGTTCACTACACTAGCGCATAAATGCTAATCAAATGCGGCTATTTTACATTTACAAATGCGGCTAGCCGCATTTGATCAGCACGCAGTAGTAAATCAGAGAAATACAAATGCGGTTATAGAGCCGCATTTGTAAATGCGATTTACGAATGCGGTTATTTCAAATAACCGCATTTGTATATTCTTCTGAATTAGCAAAAGGGTTTTAGGGGTTTTAGTATATGATTTAAGAAGAGTGGAAGAGGACAAAGAGGAACAACGACAGCGACGACGACAGCGGCGGCGGAAGCAGTGGCGGAGCGGCGAGCCAATGGAAAATACCTTCGATATGCAGCAATGGAAACCGAAACCCATTAAAAACGAAAGCAATAGGGAAAGCGAAAGTCATTAAAAGCAATGAAGTTCAATGCAGTTGCAATGGAAACGAAATACCTTCGAGTGCAGCAATGAGTTCGAAAACGAGAAAACGAGAGAAAACGAAGAAGAGAGATGAGCGCAAAGAGAAAGAAACTACGAAACTGTTGAGGCGCGTAAAATTTTTAGGGTAAATTTGATTTACAAATGCGGTTATTTGAATAACCGCATTTGTAAATCAATCACTTCAATTTACAAATGCGGTTATTCAAATAACCGCATTTGTAAATCAAGCGCTTCAATTTACAAATGCGGCTAAAAGTAATAATCGCATTTGTAAATCAAATTAATTTCAAAAATGCCACTGCGTTTTTTACGAATGCGTTTAAGTGCTGAGCCGCATTAAATAAGGAGCGCTCTTTTCTTATTTTAGTGCTAGTGCTAATTACATTTTAGAGTATGACTTTTTTTTAAGGTAAGGAGAGTTACATTTTGGAGTATTTGACTTTTTTTTGGAAGTTATTTTTGCATGGTGCAATATGAAATTTATTTAGATTGTGTATTCCATAAGTGAAAAGTGACTTCTTCCATGGTTTTAACGATTTCATAGATTTGTTGGATTTAATAGATTTATCTTGGTTAAGCTAGGAGTAGGTTAGATAAAATTTTAGTATATAGAGAATGGGAGGATTTTTGGTCATGAAACAATCACTATATACTCTTCCTCTTGTTCGTTACCATGCTTGCCACTTCAATGATCATTGGTTATTAATTTAATTTATTGTTTGTGTTTGTGTTCTACAATTTGTTTCCTTTTTATTTATTTACTTAATTGATTGATTCATTTGGTTTTCAGTTTTATCTGCTGTTGGAGGGATCAAGGAAGCTGATTCTTCAATACCCAAGGTATGTTCATACTTTTTTTCCTTATTTCAACATAAAAGATAATGAAATATATCTTTTACTTAATTATTTTTTTTGAATAAATAAATATATGTATAAAATTATATTGTTATTGAATAACAAATTGTCATAAGTAAACCAATTAATTTTATAACTATCTTAACTAAGATTAAGGATGCTTTTTCATTTGTTGACACTTTATAAAGTATAGACATAGATACTCACATTAAAAGAACACAAATAGAAATATGTAGATACACTTAAACTGAAAATTATATGTAAGTTGTAGAAACTGATTGAAGGTAATTGAATAAGATTGCAAAACTGTTGAACTGATCTCATTCATTTTGATTTACTTCAATAGTATATATAATAAAATTACAATTACTGAAAGTTATAAAATAAGAATAATAACATCCTCCTTTAATAATAATAAAATCAGAATTAATAATAATAAAATCAGAATTAATAACAAACATCCTTCCTTAATTCTGATTTGGAACAACCTTCCTGCCCCAACAGATCTCTTAACTTGATGGCTTAGTGAAAATATATGCAATTTGATCTTCTGATCTGCAGTATTCCAATTTGATCATGTTCTTCCCAACTTGGTCTCAGAGGAAGTGATATCGAATATCAATGTGTTTATTTCTTTGATGGAAAACTGGATTCTTTGCAAGATTAATTGTAGAGTCATTGTCAACATAAATCTTAATTGAAACATCTAGATTAAAACCCACTACAAGGAAATCTTAATTTAGTTGCAAACAAATATTGAAGGCCATAAGTGGACACTAAATAGTGTCCATTAAACCTTCATTAAACCTTCATTATTAAAATAAATTAAATAAGGTGTGAGGAAAGCGTGAGTTATTCTCACGTAAACTTAAAAAAAAATAAAAATAAAAATAAAAATAATGGTTGCGTTGCTGAAATGGCAGCTACTAAAATTATAAAAATAATTAAAATTTAAATATTTGAAGGTTAAGCCCACACTAAAAGTTTTAAAATTAAATTTAAATAATATGAAGGTTAAGCCCACGCAAATTACACACAAATAATTAATTTTTATTTTTGCTTTACTTTAATCCCTTCTTTTCTTTTTCTTCTTTTATTTTTCTTTTCTTTTTCTTCTTTCATTTTTCAATTCTGAAGCAATTCTCTCCACGCAATACTCACTTCACTCCACTTTTCCTCAGCATCAGCAACATTCTCACATCTTCCCTCCATTTGAATCTCTCTCTCTGTTGAGCATTCAAGCATTGCGACCGGAGTACGACCGTGTTCTTGATTGTGCCCTAACACCGTAAGTTTCACATTTCCTTTCGTTTTCAATCCATCTCGACCTCTACAGTAGCTAATTCGTGTTTCGCTATCAATGAAAGAAGGAGGCTCAAGGCCCTTTGTGGCGGATTGGGATTGCGGAGGAACAAGCCTCGCGGTCACGCTTTCGGCGTTGGCGAACCCTCGTTTTCGCTGTCGCAACAGAGTTGTGCCTCTTGCTGCCTTGCGAAGAAACGCCGTTCCAATCTTGCGACGTTTGTGCCTGGAGCTTTTCTCGACAAGTCTTGTTTCCGCCTGTCTAACAGTAAACTCCATCGTTCTACTGTGAGTTTTCTCGCTTTGTTTCTATATGATAATCTTGATTTTTTTCTTTTAGTTTTTTTCCTTTTTTTTGTGGTGTTTGTTGGTAATATAAGAACTGAGTCGTTTTATATCTCTGGCCTTTAAGATTTTTAAAACTCTACTTATTATCTGAATAAAAATTAGACTAGAGAAGTGTCTCTTGTATCCGATATTGGGCGTAGTTTATGTTTGATGGATTTTCTTCTGTCAAGCAAGTCCAGATGAGCCACATGCAGCAAGTACAACCTGGTCCGATGGTATTGTTGAGAAACAAGATTCAAGTGTATATGATAATGAACTAGAGCGGATAGAGGGGTTTCTTAGTTCTGAACTTCCATCTCACCCTCAGTTGCATCGTGGTCAACTGAAGAATGGATTACGTTATCTGATTTTGCCAAATAAAGTTCCACCAAAAAGGCACGTTTAATCATTTTTATGAATTCCTTTTAAAACATTGATATAGTTTTTTAATATAATCGATACAGTCAAATATGATATAGTTTTATGTATTCTCTGATAAACATTGTTTTTTTTGCACTTGTTGTCAATTGCTTAGTATCAATTTATTCAATTTTAGGTGATACAACAAAAATTTCATGCACTTGTTGTCATTTCCCCTCTTGGAATCTTGTTAGAAAGTAGCGAAAAGAGGGGGTGACTATATTTCCGCAAGTTAAGTTGGTCCAAATGCATCTTTTCATGCACGACACAACCTAAATTGAGTTCAGGAGTCAGGACATCATTTGGTGTTTTGGGTATAGAGTACTAGATTATGTTTCACACTTTCTACAATTGAGACTAACTGTGTATAGGCCATTAATTTTAAATAATTATATAGTGAAAAAGGACCTTTGCAGGTTTGAGTAGTTAATGATTCACTTTTAAAATCCTCATCATCCCCCATTGTGCCAACCTGAATTGAAAGGAAAGAAAGAACATTACTACCAAACCTAGACTTACTGCAGTATCTGGGTATCCTGGAGTCATAACCTTCATGAGTGTTATCAATGTCTCACTTGTCATTCGTTGTTTGTTTCTCATATTGTGCCATTGGTGAAGATGGCTTGTCCCTATTAAAAAATGATTTATAAGCTCAGGACCTAATTACAAACGTCTCAAGTAATAGCAACTTACTCAAAATATTCCAAATAATTTAGGAACTAACAAATTAATTTAACCTATTTCTTATGCCTGACTGGTTTGTATTGTATTCCTTGTGGTAACTTTTATCTGCCTTTGGTTCCTCATATTGAATTATTTTCTCCTCTCCTCTCTCCCATAAATTTGTATAATTCGTATCATAAAATAATAGTCCACGAAATCTACTTTGTGGGCTAATCATTATAGCAGTAGTTTGGTGTGAATATGAATCTGAGTTCCACCTTGTCATCATTGCAGGAAGCAACAATTGAGCAGCTTCTTCCTATTTTCCTTTCACTCTTGAAGGATGAATTCCCTGATGTGCGCCTGAACATTATCAGCAAGCTCGATCAAGTGAATCAGGTTGTTATAGTTTATGTAGTTACTTTACAATTTTCAGAATACTCTATATTTCTTTTGCATCCTTTTTTCTCTTACATCTGCAACTATCATAAATTCTAGAATACAAATACATTTTGTTCAATCTGTTCTTGCAGGTTATCGGAATCGACCTGTTATCTCAATCTTTGTTACCAGCCATTGTTGAGCTTGCTGAGGATAGGCATTGGAGGGTCCGACTTGCAATTATAGAATATATACCCTTATTGGCAAGTCAATTGGGGGTTGGGTTTTTTTTATGACAAGCTTGGTGCTCTTTGCATGCAATGGTTGCAGGATAAGGTTTGTGCTCATTTCCTTGCTGGTGTGTGCATTTTGGGAAGCTTACGCATGACTATTTTTGTTAACCGCCTTAGTTATTATAGGTTCATCCAATTCATGAGGTACGTAGATATATATGTTCTCTTCTCATCCTCTGTGAAGACAGACACACTGGGTTGTGACATCTATCTTTGCTTAAAACATTTGGCAAGTGTCATTGCCTTTCAATGTTCAATCACAAACTTTTTCATTTTGGTGTAATTAGATTCACTGTGGAAATCAATCCAAAAATTAGAAATGGTATTGTTTTATATTTGGATTATGCATGGATCTGTTTTGTTGTTCAAGAGTTATATTGGCCTCCTGCACTATGTCATCAATTCAACACTGTTTTCTCTTATTCCTTATGCAATATACATGCATCATGCATGATGAAAACTTCATGTTGACCAATGATATGGCCAATATAGTGTGTGCAAGATAATCCATACCTTTTCAGCTAGTTTTGATATTGATTAGAATTTAAAACTGAACAGGTTTTTGACTTGGGCCTGTGCCTCTTTCATCTACATAAAACATTAAAAGTTTGTATATGGAGCTATCCTAAGGCTTCTTTCATCTACAGTGAAACAGAAAAAGTTTGTAAATGTGGCTATTCTCTTTTAGGGTATATGCAGTGACATCTGCAATTTAATTAGTAACTCCATAGAGGATTCTGTGTGATCAATATACAATTTTGAATATAATCCTCTCTTTAACATATAAGAGCCAAGATGTTATACCATATGATTTAAATGTTTGAGTATGTAGCTATCCTTAAACCTTTGTTGCTGTTGTACGATCCCCAGTTTGAGATACTATGTTATGTGTCCAGAGAAACTAGATAAGCAATATATTTATGGAATCCAGAGAAGATGATCATGGAAGCTAGAAAACCAGCATATCAAACTACTCATTCACAACTGTGGTCATCTAGCTAAATTACTAACTTAAGCATAACTTAAGCTAGAGAACCAGCCGTTGGGTGCATAACTTTCTATAATAAAAATATTTATTATAGAACAAAGTTTCTTAAATGTATTAAAATGATAGTTTTTTCATTGCATATGTTTCGATAAAACATAACTAGTAAGCAACGCAAATGGAAGGCATTTCAACAAAGCCTAAACCTAAGAAGAAGAATAATGAAATCACTAAGATAACCAAGCTATCTTTCGGTGCTTAAACACTTTTTATTCATCAATATAATAATTTATTCATTACTTTTGTTTTTTAGTTTTTAACTTATCAATTCATTGATGTTTTTTCTTTTTAATGCTATTGCAAAAAAAAAAAAAAGCAAATTAAAAAATATTAATATTTAATATTTAAAATCCAAACTTTTATTTAAAAGTGGAGTTCAATAGCTGCCGAAAATAGTGCATACAAAAAAAATTATGTGTCCACATATCCAAGGTTAAGCCCATTCTAATTTCATTGTCACTTTACCAAGGTCAAGCCCTCGCTTTATTCTAATTTTATTGTCCCACTATCCAAGGCTAAGCCCACGCTTTATTTTTAATTTTATTGTCCCCTTATCCAAGGCTAAGCCCACACTAATTTTATTGTCCCCTAGCTAAGCCTAAGCCCTCACTTTCTGTCCAAGGCTAAGCCCCCGCTTAAGTTAACATTTGTAATTTTTTGTGTTGGCAACTTGTAGGCAAAGCCCACGCAAGCCAACTTATTGCGACGCCACGCACCCGACAATTTTTTTTGCGACAAGGATATTAGCTTCAAAGTTGTGTGAAGGCAAAGCCCACGTTAATTGCATCTTTCCGTGGGCTTTTTGTGATTAGTGTCCGCCTTTGGCCCTTTCTAATAAAAGTTTTTTTTTGTAGTGACCAATTTGAGTCATTCTATTGTTTTTCTCAATCGCCATCAATTCTTCATTCATAGCCTCTTACCATTTGTAGTGTTGAATGGGATCTGCAAGTCTCACAGGTTCTGATTCTGCAAGAAAAGCAAAGTGAATTAAATCATCATTGTCATCAACTTCATCATCAAGATTTACTTCGCAATCTTGAAGGTGTACAGGTTGTCGCTGCTGCCTTCTTGGTCGCTCCATCATAGTTGCAATTGGAGCTACAACTTCATATTGAATTACAACTTCAGGTTGAACTGCTGGTGCTTCAGGTTGAACTGCAGGTGCTTCAAGAGTGACTCCATCTTCCACATCATCGTTCAAAACGTAAATATATCGTTTTTTCGAATCCATTTCAGCTGTTGCATTCCATTATCTCATCTTCGGCAAATGTATCATCACGACTGATAATCACCTTCTTTTTTGTCATTGGTTTGTACAGTTTGTATCCCCCATACTTATATCCAATGAAAATGGTCTTCTCTGCCTTATCATCCAACTTCGATCTTGCTGACTTAGGGACATGAGCATAAGTAATTGACCCAAATATCTTCAAGTGTTGCACATTGGGTTTGAATCCGCTCCATGCCTCAATCGGAGTTGTGTTAGGAACACTCCGAGTGGGTGATCTGTTTATCAAATATACCGGACATGTTACAGCCTCAGCCCAAAAATAATTTGGCATACCTTTTGCTTTAAGCATGCTCCTTGCCATGTCTATGATTGTTCTATTCTTTCTCTCAGCAACTCCGTTGTGTTGAGGTGTGTAGGGACATGTTATGTTATGTTGCAACCCAAGTTCTTCACAGTGCCTCTTGAACTCATTAGACTTGTACTCACTTCTTCCATCACTACGCACCATCTTAATTTGTCTGCCACTCTGTCTTTCAACAAATGCTTTAAATATTTTAAAGCAGTGGAATGTTTGGAGTTTCATTTGATGTGGCTGCCATTAGTATTGCATGATCCTCTTCATCTTGTTCGTGATTACTATCTTCTTGAGCACAATTGGCAGCATGATTATCACCTTTTGATCTGCACTCATTTGCATAATGGCCGCGTTTATGGCAGTTATAACACTCCACATTTGATTTATTATAAATGCCTCATCGTCCTCTGCGACCACGTTCTCCGCGCCAAGAGTTTTTTGAACTTGGAATGTGATTGGAACCAATGTTGTTTTGCTCAGCGCCTCCATGATTCTGGCCACCACGACCTTTGCTGAAATAACTACCACCATGTCCCCGTCCTCTGCCTTGTGAACTACCGTTTTTATGATAGGATCTCCCAATTGAGGCTTGTGCTTGTAAAGCCTGTTCAATTGGTTTTTCAATATTAATGTCATTCATTCGCTGTTCATGCGCTCGTAGGGAACCAAACAATAACCTTACTGTTATTTTTGAAATGTCATTGTCCTCTTCAATTGCGGCAACAACATGTTCAAATGTGGGAGTTAAAGATCTCAAAATCTTCTCCACCTTTGCCTCTTCCGAATGTGTTTCACCATTGGTCTTCACCTTATTTGTCAAGGCAAGAACTTTATTTATATAGACGTCAATAGTCTCTGTGGTTTCCATTTGCAGCAATTCATATTGGCGTCTTAGAGTTTGAAGACGCACTCTCTTTATCTTGCCATCACCTTTATAATTGGTTGACAAAATGATCCAAGCCTCACTTGCAGTTGTTGCTCCTTCTATCTGCTCAAATGTCTCGTCATTCATACCTTGATGAAAGAGATACAAAGCCTTATTATCCTTCTTCTAATCACGATGCACTACTCGTTGCGCCTCAGTTGCATTAGCAGCTAATGCAGACACTCCACTCTCAACGACATCCCATAACTCATGATAATCAAACAAAACTCTCATTTGCACACACCACCGATTGTAATTTTTTCCATCAAGGATAGAAACTGATAATTGGGTAGAGTTCATGATAACAAACTGAGTCATGATACCACCAGTTGTAAGGATTTAATTGAAGGAAATAAGAGAAGACAAAAGGTTGTAGAAACTGACAATTAATGCAATAATAACAGTAAAATAGTTTAAGAGTAATAAAATCAGAATTAATAATAATAAAATCAAAATTAATAATCAACAATATATATATATATATATATATATATATATATATATATACAATTATAAATCTATTAAAATGTATTAATAGTTTAAAAAAAATCAAGAGAAATATTTAACAAAAATATCTAACAAAAGATAAACTATTTCTTTTAATATTTTTTGTTACACAAATATTTTTCAATCAAAGATTTAACATGTACATTATTAAAGAAAATTATAACTCTATAACCATATTTATTGTCTTATATAAAATTGCATGATCAATTATAATTTGTAGCACATTTTCAGCTTAATTCATAATTATATCTAATGTGTTTATCAATAAAATATTTATCCTCAAATCCATCATATTGTTATAAATTTATTAATGTTTTGAATTAGAAGTATTATCAATCCCTTACATGACTTTTTGACATATGTTTAGTTAGGAATACGAGGGATTGGAACCTAAGCACTTGTATATGATTGACAAACATTACTAAGTAAATTAACTTAGCTCTAAATCTATCTATAATACAAATAGAAGGCACTTCCGGGGTAAGTTCTAAAAAAAATTCAAAAAGAAAAAAATTCAAATTTTAACTAAAAATAGCAAGTTGAAACTCATTCTGGGAGTGACAAGTGGCACTATGTATGACTTACACGTGTGCAAAACCCCATTTCTTTAAATACTCCCTTTCTTTATATACACTTTCAGCGTTTCTCTCTCCTATTTCTCAACTTCCCCGATTTCTCTTTCTTTTTCATTGCCTTTTGGTTTCTTCTTCTTTGGGCTTCCTCTAGGGTTCTTCATTTCCGGCTTCTTCATTTCATTTTAGCCTTCTCCTTCTCCAGGTGATTATTGGTTCGGTTATGTGGATTTTGTTCATCTCATTTACTATTTCGTTTTTCCACAACATAAAAATGAAAACTTTTTTGGTTTTTCTTATCAAAGTTTTGTTCTTTTCATGTTTCTACCGTTTCTTTTCTTCTTTGTTGTTCACATGGTTGATTCTGTTTTTTTTTGTTACTTTTGACAGCATAAAAATGATATCCATCTACATTTCAGTTTTTGTAGCAACCAGTAGTCGAAGTGTAATGGATTTTCGTTCATATTCAAGCACCAAGGTGAGATCTTTTCCTTATTATGTTCGTCTGTCCTCATGGTTTTTTCCATTTTTCACTTTATTGTTGATTTAATCTTTTCTAGATTTTCTCCATCTACATTTCAGTTCCTGCAGGAACTGGTATTGGAAGTGAAATGGATTTTCGTTCATATTCAAGCAGCAAGGTGAGATCTTTTCCTTATTCTGTTCGTCTGTCCTCATGGTTTTTTCCATTTTTCACTTTATTGTTGATTTAATCTTTTATGGGTTTTTCCATCTACATTTCAGAAACTGCAGCAACCGATAGTGGAAGTGGAATGGATTTTCGTTCATATCCATCTTATGTTCAAACACCAAGGTCAGATCCTTTCCTTCTTCCTTTCGTGTGTCCTCATATTTTTTTTTCATTTTTCATTTTTTGCTGATTTAATCTTTTCTTGAGTTTTTCCATGTACATTTCAGTTTCTGTAGCAACGGTAGTGGAAGTGGAATGGATTGTCGTTCATATCCATCGTATGTTACCAAGGTGAGATATTTTCCTTCTTCTGTTCGCCTGTCCTCTTGGTTTTTTTCATTTTTCACTTTTTTAATGATTTAATCTTTTCTGGAGATTTTCCATCTACATTTCAGTTTCTGCAACAACCTGTAGTGGAAGTGGAATGGATTTTCATTCATATCAATCGTATGTTCAAGCACCAAGGTGAGATCTTTCTCTTCTTTTGTTCGTCTTTGCTCAGGTTTGTTTTCATTGTTCATTTTTTTGCTGATTAATCGTTAATGGAGTTTATTTGGGCTACTTAGGGTTTGAACTTCCACTCAAAGAGATATGTTTTTTGTTGTTAAACTTTTTTTGGCAAATTTTGAACACCTTTTTTCCATCTACATTTCAGTTTCTCGAGCAACCTGTAGTGCAACTGTAATGGGATTTTCGTTCATATCCATCATATTTTAAAGCATCAATGTGAAATCTTTTCGTTACTTTGTTCTCATGGTTGTTTTCATTGTTCATTTTATAACACTTATTTGATAAATCTTTTAAGTTTAGTTAGTTTATTTGATAACTCTCATACATGTGTTTATTTTCTTTTAGGATAAGGCAAGCAAAGCTTCTATTAATTTTGGTTGTGGATGGAGGGAATTTTGTCAGATTCATGCACTTTGTGAAGACCACAAATTGATCTTTGATAGTGGAGTAACCCCAATTCATATGATTGTGTTGTTAGTGCTGTAAAAATTCAAGATTGTATTCTTCTGAATTTAATTTTCCAAGGACAATGTTCTTATTAAAGAGATTCAATTACTATTATATATAGATGTAATTTGAAAATTGTTGTAATGTCCAGTAGAGAAAATTAATTGTTTACTTTATTTTATTCTCATTAATGTTTTTATTTTTATTATTCGCATTAATGTATTCTTCAGACAAACTTTAACGTTAAGATTATTCGCATTATATTATTTGTCAAAATTCAAATTCAATTTCAAAATTCAAATTCAAGATGAGAATTTCAAAATTCAAGATGAGAATTTAAGATTATTCGCATTATATTCACATTTAGAATTCCAATATCATTAATTACCTTTCTGATTGATATCTTCTTTTTTCTATTCATATATATTTTTTTTTCTGATTCATATCTTCTTTTTCTGACTTCTTCTGTTGCTGCTCACTTACCTCAAATTCCAAGATGATTATTATTATTATTAATGTTCAAATATTTTATTTTTCATATATTTTCAAATTTTTTAATTCGAAGATCATTAATTACCTTTCTGATTGATATCTTCTTTTTCTGACTTCCTCTGTTACCGCACATATATTTCCAATTCCCAGATTATTATTATTATTAACAATCTTTAAACATTTAATTTTTCAAATTTTACAATTCCAAGATCATTAATTACCTTTTTGATTTATATCTTCTTTTTCTGACTTCTTCTGCAAACTTATAATTCCAAGATTATTATTATTACTAATAATGTTCAAATATTTAATTTTTCAGATTTTCAAATTTTAAAATTCCAATATCATTAATTACCATTTTGATTTATATCTTCTTTTTCTAACTTCTTGTACAAAATTATAATTCCAAGATTATTATTATTACTAATAATCTTCAAATATTTAATTTTTTAGATTTTAAAATTTTAAAATTTTAAAATTTCAACAAAATTAATAACATTAATTACCTTTGTGATTCATATATTATTTTTCTGACTTCTTATGCTACACACTATTTCCAAATCCAAGATTATTATTATTATTACAAATTTTCAAATATTTAATTTTTCAGAATTTTAAATTTTAAAATTTTAACAACATTAATTACCTTTCTCATTCATATAAAATGTCCAAGATTACTATTATTTAGCATTTCATTCAAATATTGAAATAAATACAAAAATTATATGATTTAATGTTTTACAGAAATAAAAGTTATGTTAGTTTATAAAAGTTAATTGAAAATTTATAAATATCAAATACAATTAAATAAATGAAGTTTTCATTCATTTAGATTTTTCAATTCATGATTGTGGTTTCCCTGTACTTCTTTGATTCTTTTTTTCAGCTCCATGTGAAGTTCATTATTTATATTTTTTATTTGCTGAAAGCAGTAAATCCTAAAAGTTAATTGAAAATTTATAAATATCAAATACAATTAAATAAATTAAGTTTTCAGTCATTTAGATTTTTCAATTCATGATTGTGGTTTCCCTGTACTTCTTTGATTCTTTTTTTTCAGCTCCATGTGAAGTTCATTATTTCTAAACCCTAAAAGAGTACATTGAATGGAAGTGATTCTTTTTGTTTGATAAAGAACCTGTTTTGATGTTCATCCTCTACACCATATGACCTTTATTTTTGTTTTGGGTTGTTTTCTTAATAGTGAAGGTAGGATCATAGGTGTGTGGTTAACAATGAGGCTAAAATTTGATAAAAGTTTCATCTTTTGTCTTTTTCCAGAGAAAGTGTTAAGAAAGTTTGTATTATACATAGATTCAAGTCAAACATTCATTTGTTTCTTCATTTTCATGTTTGCACTGGATGTGTTGATAAAGTTTTCATTTTTACACACATATCGCATTTGGTTCAAAACACTTTTCTAAAATTTAAAGATCTGACATTCCCATTTTCTACTTTCAATAAACTTACATATGATTTTAAACCTTTCCCCGTGTGTGTTGCATTGGTTTTTTTTGTTTCTATTACCTTCTTGGCTTAAGTCATTAATGTTGTTCTGAACTCTTTGTATCAAACTTTTTCTCTTCTTTGATTTGTTTTCCTTTTTCATGAATCTGTCAACCCCACAGCTACTTTCAGAGGTTTGTATCTTCATTTTCCTGTTTTGCAAAGTAAGTATTAAAAAGTTTTCATTTTTTCAAATATCATTTTGCAGAGATCTGATTTTATACTTCTGCCCACTTTCTTTCATTTGGTTCTTTTGTTTTTATTACCTGATTATGTTAAGTCATTATCTCACTTTTTCTCCTCTTTGATTTGTTTACGGTTTCAGTAATCTGTGAACGACACCGCTACTTTTATAGGTTTGTTTCTTGATTTTCATATTTTCAAACTGATTCCCCAGTATATCAAGCACCAAGGAAAGATTTTTTCTTTCTTTCGTCTGCATGCAAAAGCAAGAGTATATGGTTATATGAAATTGGTAAGATTTCTCTGTTAGGGTCTCCACTTTCTGTCTATCTGTGTATTATTTCAGAAATTTCAAAGTAAGGGTTTTTTTTGTGCTAAACAAGAATTCTCTTTTTCAAATGTCCTTTTAAAACCTACCTAAAATTCCATTTATTTACATAGTAGGGTTTTCCGATCATGCTAGGAATTTCAAAAATTGTGTACTTTCAACCTTACTTTTCAAATTCAAACCACAATTTCATTAATCGCAATGCTGGAAGTCGAAATGTTTGCACTTTTTACAGTTTCGATTTTTTATAGGCTTAATCTCTTCTGTATGAAACCTGACATGCTAAATCTATCTTTATTCTTAACTAAAAAACTATATGCGATTTGAAAATTGGAAAGTTTGTTTTTGTCTCACAATACTGTTATACTTTATTATGTTTTCTTACTATTTCCACCTATTTCACTTTGAAATTGTAAATTTGTTTTTTTGATATTTTTGAAAATAATTCCGTACCACCTCCTCAGTATATATATACGTATATGCGTATGTTTTGTGTTTCACATTGACCATTGCATTCTACATTTTCCTTTTACTTAAAGGTCACCCTTACAATGTCTGTGTCAAGACAAAATACAAATTGTGTGAAAGATGTTAATCCACAAAGTGAAAATTGGATCCTGATAGCAAGGGTTATATGTTTGTGGTTTGTTTCTGATTTCAAGAAAACAAAGTTTCCATTCTCCATGGAAATGGTCATACAAGACAAAGATGTAAAATACTTTATCATTTTCTTTCATATTTTTTTGTATTACAGTTTAATGTAATTTTTATTAATCATGCTTAATGTTTGTTGCTATCTTTCAGGGTTCTAGAATTCATGTTTCCGTTAGAAGAACTCTAATTTATAAATTTCAAAATGATATTTTTGAGGATAAAGTTTATTCCTTCAATTTCTTTAGTGTGTCTACTAATTCAGGATCTTATCGCACTACCTGTCACCAATACAAAATCAATTTTCAGTTTGGAACCAAAGTAACCTCTGTTGGTAATGATCTGGTCTCATGTCCAAAACCTCATTACACACCAATTTCTGTGTTAAAGGCATCTGGTTTTGATACGGACTACTTAGTCGATTAGTAATATTCTTTTACTTGAACAAATTTCTTTGGACATGTTTTTAAATGAATATTTTTTTACAGATGTTATTGGAATATTAACTGGTGTGGGAACTGAAAGAGAGCTGAATAGATCAGGGTCAACTACTAAGTTAAATGCGATTTCTATTGAAGCTGATGGGTAAGCTAATATTTTGTACCATAACGAATCCAAAATATTTGTTCTTACAATTGTAATTTTAACTTACTACAGCTACCGCATTAAGTGTACTTTATTTGGTAACTATGTTGATGAGCTCAATGCATTTCTGTCATCTGGAGAGCTGGAAAATATTGTCATCAGTGTGCATTTTGCTAAAGTAAAAATTTTCCAGGGTATGTGAAGTGCTGAATTTCTAATTTATTTAAATTTTTTTATTTGATTATTTTATTTACATTATATTTTAATGTAGAGAAGGTTTTTATACAAAAATTGCTTGGACTGTACGAAAATAATATATAATGATAAGTCCAAAGATGCAACCGAACTCAAGAAAATGTTAGTTTAATATATTATTTTTCGATAATTAAAATGTATGAACCTTTCTAACTACTACTTTTACATGTGTAGGATGATTGAAAGTACGGATTCTCCTACACATGGACTCAGTCAATTGTGTGACTTTGGAAAACAGAATGTTGAGGATGAATTCATCAGCTTCATTCATAGAAATACTATTCAAGGCCTGAAAGATTTCAAAGAGGTATTACTAATGTCTTTTAACAGTTTATTGAAATCGATTATTAATATTTTAAGATCATTTTTTTTTCTTTTTACAAGAAAACACTTTTGTTATCTTAGCTACAATAAAACATATTGTGGCTGATGACGATTGGTGGTACACAACTTGCTTATGCGGTAAAGCTGTTTACCCTGATTCCAAAATGTTTTTTTGTGAGAAATGTAACAAACATGTTATCAAAGTCCAATAGAGGTAGTGTTTGTACTTGTCTGAATTTATTTTTAATTACATATTACATATTTCTTAATACTTATTATATTAATTATTTTTTACTTATTTTAATTAATAATTTGTTAGTAATTAACTATTAATTATATTCCTTAAATTATAGATAGAATTTGTAAACCTTTATGTATTTTATATTTCAGGTTTAAGCTGAAGCTGCGAGTGATTGATGAAACGGATTCCACGACTTTCGTTCTATTTGACAAGGATGCCACTACACTGATCAATAAATCTTGCGCCGAATTATTTGAAAGTCATGATAAGGTAAATTATCGAACCATGCATTTGTTTATTTATGCATATAAGAAAAGGTTATTATATTAATTGCTTTTTTTTAATATTTAGAATGATGATTCTGGTGTACTACCAAAAGACTTTGATCTTTTGATTGACAAAGCTGTGTTGTTTAAAGTTGGTTGTGTTAAAGATCAATCTCTTAGGTTTGACCAATCATTTCGTGTCAAAAATTTTTGTATTGATGATAGTACTATACAAAGGTTTTGTGAAGGTCGTGTTGAAAATGTGGTATGTTTCCTAATTTGAGTGTATTCTTACTTACATTTTACCTTTAAATTGGTTATTTATACTGTTTTTGCTTAATTTAATTTAGTTATCATTTTGTGAAGGAACTTCATTCTCAGAAGAAAAGACTGTGTACTATTAAAGATGTCCAACAGGATGAGTCTTATGTACCACTTTCTCAGGTAATTATCATTTAAAGTATTAACTTAAAAAAGTGAATAATTTACTCTTACTAATATGTTTTGCTATCATCGCAGGATTTATTTAATAAATTCTCCACTGAAGCTGCTTAATTGCAATATAAAACTATTGATTTAGGCAGTGATAGTGTGTTAGGTACTTCTACTGAATTTGTTGCTCCACGAGTTACCAGAGATTTTGCTTCACCTGCTCACACACCTGATGATGATATCCCACTGAGGATATTAAGGAAAAATATCAAGATCGAAAAGGGAGTAGTATAGTTTCATACTGTTTCTCTAACGTTTTGTAACTTAAATGATCTATTTTCATGTATTGTAGATCTTTAATTTCTATGTAGAACATGTTATGATGTATTAGTACAATTCTATTTTTAAATCTCTTTATGTAATATTGTTGGTTTCATATGTTGACATTATCTTTGAGGTACGTACTGACTTTATAGTTCATTTTGAAGTTATATATATTTTTTTTAATTTTATGTCTACATTTTAATTTATTTAATGAGTTTGTTTTTGTGTAATTCATATTATTGCATACTTTTTGTAACTCTATTTTGTAACAATGGTTCTTTCGTTAAATATCAGAATCGTAATGGTAAGTGCCTCAACTTTTACTTTTTCTTTAATTCATAAATTTATATAGAATTATATAATATTTTATTAATTATAATTTGTGTTTTTTTTGAAGGTTATTGAAATATTGTTTTCCTTTCCCAGGTATTTTTTTCCTTTATTACAAGTATTCTTTTCCTTTATTACAGTTATTGTTTTTTCGTCAATTCATTTTTTATACATAATATCTTAATATGTGATAAAAAAAGAAATCTTTGTGTAATGATATGTTTGTCCTTACGAGAAAGATTTTTTTTTTTTAAAATTCCCCTTACACTCAACGTCTAAGGATTCAAACGGATATAAAGGATAGCATTAACTACGTGTCAGAGCAATTAATGTATCACTTCATTTTTTAATTTTTATTTTTGCATAAAGTGTCTCTTCTGTATCTTTTACACTTTTTTTCAAAGTATTCATTTCATCTTCCAAGACTAATTTATTAAAATTATGTATAGAAGTAATAATTATAGAAGTTAAAAATATTATATTTTAAATTAAATATGAAATTATATTTTTAATTTTTAATTTTAATTACAGGGATGTTATTTAATGGTAGAGGTTAGGGTTTAAGTATTTAATTTAAATATATGTACGTACATATATAATATATGATATATTAATAATAATATATAACATATATAACATATATAACATATATAACATATATAATATATTATTTAATATGTTTAATATATTTTATATTATAATTATTTTATACTTATGTATATATTATTTATTTATTTATAATATATATATAATACAGTTTTATGTTCATTATTTTAATTTATTATTATATAATACTAATTAATTATATGTGTCATTAATATTCATTTTATTTATCTATTGAAATAGTTGTATTTTTATTAATTATTATTTGTTATTTTGTTAATAACTTATTTATTAATTAATTATTATTTTGTTAATAATTACAAGTAACAATTAATCTACTATTTTTTTAAAGTTGTCTTTTCATATTTATTTTTCTTTACTTTAATATTATTTATTTATTTATTTATTATGAATAATTTTCTTAATTTATTTTACTATCATTATTGGATTTTAATTATTTTTTTATTATTATTTAATTTAGTAACTGAAAAGACATGTTGTTTTAGAGAAAATTTAGCGTGGATTTGTGATTGAAAAGGTATGATTGATATATATAAGTAACGTAGGGCTTTTTATTACTCACAAACCTATTGCTATTACTCTTCTCTACTTCTTCCCTACTTCTATTATCCTCATCTTTCTTTTTCTCATTGTCATGTCTGTCATTCCTGAAGAGATCGTAAAACTTTCTGCTAAAGGTTTATTTACAACAGTTAACATTCATGGGGAGGTATGTTTTTGGTTCTGAAATTCCTTACTTTTCATAGTTTTTTCAGTTCTTTGAGTATTTTTATGGTTTTAAAATGGATAGAATGGACACGTGGATCGTACATTCGCCATTGAGTTTGAAAATGAACTGGAGGAGGAATGGACCCTCAGCGACAGTCAAGGCAATATTCATATAGTATATTATAACAAAGATATACTTTGCCCACAAATTGTGTATGGATGGTCCCGTCTGAGTGATTTTTATGGGTTTAAAGGTGACCACAATATATTGTTTCGTTATGTGGGTCATGACTCCTTCAATATAACTGTTTTTATGGGGGAGTTATGTTAAATGATTATGAGAAAATTTCTGAAGGAAGTTGAAGGGAGGTTGCCGCTCAACAATGGCCCCTTTATACATTTTGGCTTAAAGTTGAGTTCAAAACAGGTCTTTGGAGGATATGTGGTAAGTTTACCATCCTTTCTTTTTAAATGGATATTGATATATTCTATTTCTTTTATTGACTAATTATTAACTAATATTTTCGTTATTGTTTAAGGATCTGCCTTCTCCTTTTGCTGAATATATTCGTAGAGGGAAGTTCAAGAAGGTTAATCTACATGGATGGCTACAAGATGTGGAATGCACCATTTTCAAGTCCAGGAATCCTTCCAGAAGCGTTACACTCTGTAGCGGGTGGAAACAATTTTGTCGTCTTCATTCTATTCGTGAAGATGACAAAATTATATTTGAATGTTATAACAAGAAGTCCTCTTCTGATATCAGGGTTCTACTACTGATGACGTGTCACTACAAAAGACCTAGTGCTTAGGATAATCAGTTATTGTTTTGAACTATATTAGTTTGTTTAAGTTAATTTATTTTTTGCAAGTATTGCTTCTTTTTGTTGGGAAGTATCAAGTTTCCACTTTGAGGAAACAAGAACATTTTATTTTGTTTACTCTTTATTTTTATTTGATTGTGGTTCTGTTTAATTAGCTCATCTTATTTTTTTGTATTTATTGTTTAGTGTTCCAATATTTTCAATATATATATATATATATGCTTTTAATTTTTCATTTCTTATCTGGCATATTAATAATGTGTTGGCATTTCTAAATATGCTCAATGCTATAAGAATTGCCAGTATATTAAAAAAATCATAAGCCTGTTTTAGATTGTGGAATGCATGCATATTAATTGGATTTTCTATACATTGCTTATGTTTATGTTTATATTGTTTATTATTAATTATTAGTTTATTAGTTATTGATGTATTAACTATTTTTTTTATCTCGAAACCTTTTGATGTACATTTGTTTGTTTTTCTGTATCATTTTTCTAATTGTAGAAATTTTTATGAGTACTATTTCATTTTAAAAATATTTCTTATATATTTATGGAGGTGACTTCATAGCTCAATATGAATTTGCCTACAATCTATTTCTATTGGAAGAAACACACATTTTTTTATTTACAAGGACTTGATTTGGTATAATGTAATGAATTATACTTTTACTTGCACTAATTATTTTGGAGTATTTTTTTTGCAGGTTGAACTTAAAAGAAGAAAGTTGGTCTTTAATACTTCATTTTTCATGTATATATCTTATGGGAACATAATATAAGAAATCGTTTTATTTAATTTAAATTAGTTTAAATTATTGTAATGTATTGTAATTTATAAGTCATTGTAAAATTGTGTAATTTTAATGTTAATTTTTTTGTATTATATTTAATTTAATTAAATTAAATTTAAACATCTGAATTTCACTATTTCTATATTTCTATATTTCTCACTTTCACAATTTTTATATTTAGCCAGACTTATTATAATGTTAAAGTTCAATAAAAAAAAGTTAAAATGTTGAATAGCATAAAAATATTAAGAAAAATTAAAATACCCGAAGAAAGGAAATATATCTTATTTTCAAATAAAAAAAAGTTGTATAAAGTAATATTTAAGACTTCGAGAACTTTAGAGTAATCATTAGTTCCACACTGACTACAAATTTCGAAGTTAACTTAAAAATTAAAAAAAAACAAATTAAAATAAATATAATATTAGTGCAGATTCAAAATTACTAAATAACACAATTTTCATTTTAAATCATTAACAAAATGTTGGAAGAAGTTTCTGGAAAAGCACATAAAGTTGGTTCTCCTAATATTAGTTCAAACTCATTTGCCCCTTATCATCTTCATCTTCTTCGACATTCATAAGCCAACTGATATCTATTTTTTACATTTTAGAAACAACCTTTATCTCAACATTTTCTTTTTGTTCATTATATTAGATATCAAATACCAGATCTGCTCTCCATGGTCTACTATGTTTCTGCTTGGTTCTGGGAGATACAACTGAAAAGTTGTAGAACGGAAAAGGTAATTAAAGCTTAGATCTTTTTTCATTCCGACCATAAATATTAATTAAAGGTGCATGCATTTCATAAAAAAAATGTTGTTATATATAATATTTCTGTATTCTTAAGCTTTAAGACATAATAACTCTTTCTCTTCTACTTTGATTTCCCAATATAGAACTTGGTAACCATAGAGACTGTAGAGGTATCCATGGAATGGAAAAGATAATTAAAGTTTGGAACTTTTTTCATCCTAACCCTAAATATTGATTAAAGTTTCCATTTTTAAATGTTTTAAGTTCACAGATTTAAGGTATATGCATTTCATAAAAAAAAAATGTGCTTATAATAATCATTTTAAGTTCTGTTTTAGTGAAATTAGTAAATACAAAATGAGGATATCTGTTTTAGTCACTTTTTTTTGGCGGTATACATATACTACATGTTCTTGCATGCTGTGTATTATTTCACCTATATCCAATGCAAGGATTCCTTTTTTTTGTTAAACAGAAAAGCTGTTCTACAATGGTGCAAAAGAAAGTTAGCCAAAGTTCCTTTTTTTTGCTTAATAGGGTTGTCAGATCAGGGTATATTTTTTTTTTTTAAATTAATGTACTTTATGTTTCTGTTTTTGGAGGTTGCTTCGTTCTTCTGTGGTTTAAGAGATGATTGTTCCTAGATAAATGTCCGTCCAGATATATTACTATATTTAATATTTACTATATATATTATTATATATACAATCTGATAAATTTATTCCCTGCAGGTTTCCTCTTTCAAAAGTCAACCAACAATTCATTAATGAGAATGCTTAAAGTAGAACGTTGTTCTTTTGCACTGGAATGAGAATTTGTTTTCATATCTTAAAAGTTAAGTTCCCTTTTTTCACAACAACTTCTAGACATGCATTGCATGATCTTTCTTCATTGAACATTGATACTACCTAAATTTGTAAATGTTTTTTAAGAACATTACATTTCGAAGTTTGATTGTTTATTATGCAAAATAAAGAAAAATTGTGCAAGTGCTATCCCTTTTCAAAGGTAAATTTTTGGTTTAACATTTTTAAGTATTAAATATCATTATTATATAATTATGTATAAATAGATATGATTATTATATAAAAATATTACACATTTTTTTTTCAATATTTTAATATTTAATTAATAACTGTATTATTTCAAAGTAATAACATAAAAGGGAGTCCCGTGCGTGATCATATATCGTCAAAATTGGCGCCAAAACAAGCAGCCAAAACAAAGCTACCGTGAACAATATATTTTACACACTTACTCCTGAAAGCAGTACATACTTTTATGGCTGAAAATATTTGTTCTTACTACAATACTGCCTGAAGTTTAGTCATTCAACTTTCAATAGTTATGGAGCAACTAAAGCAAAATATTAATAGAAGAAATAGGATTGTTAGCCTTTCTCAAACAAATTCTAATGCATCAGGTATAACAACTACAATGTATATTTATATTTTTAAGTGTCATATATACATACAGATAGATACAGATAGAGCCAATTTGAAAATTACTACTGCTGATAAAGACTCTACAGAGACCCCAGTTATTGATGAAATTAAATAGTATTATGATTATAGATACATATCTCCATGTGAAGCTGTGTGGAGAATATTTGCCTTTGATATTCATCATAGATGGCTCCAGTTCAACGATTAACTTTTCATCTATTGTACGAGCAACCAATTCTGTTTAAAGACAATGAAGACATTGATGAAATATTGAACTTCAATCAACATAAAACAACAATGTTTTTAGCTTGGTTTGAAGCTAATAAAATTTATCCACTGGGAAAAAATTTGACTTACTGTGAATACCCTAGATATTTTGTTTGGATGGAACACAGAAGAGAGTGGAAGCCAAGGAAAATTGGTGTTAGTATTGGAAGGTTAACATATATTCCTGCAGGGTCAGGGGAATTATATTATCTGAGGTTATTGTTGAATTATCAAAAGGGTTGTTGTAACTATGATAATATCAAAACTGTTAATGGTTTCATTCACAAAACATATAAAGAGGCATGCTATGCAATGGGGCTATTGACAGATGATAAAGATTTTATTGATGCCATTATAGAGTGCAGTGACCTTGCTTCAGGAAATCAGTTGAGAAGACTCTTTGTTACCCTTTTAATGATGAATACTATGTCTAGACCAGATGAAGTGTGGAACAAAACGTGGAAGTTGTTATCAGATGATATTTTATACCAAAAAAGAAAGGAGTTTGTCCTACCAGGTATAATTTTTTTTTATTTGAAATTTATAATTTATATAGTGGGACCACTCGAGGAGTCCAAGGAAGGAAGTCAACAGATTGATCGCTTGAGGTGTCGCCAAGGAAAGGCGTCGCCGAGATGAGGCGTCACCAAGACAAGGCGTAGCCAAGATAAAGCGTCGCCAAGATAAGGCGTCGCCTTGATAAGGCATCACCCAAAATGAGGCGTCGCCAAGATGAAACGTCGCCAAAGTAAGGCGTCACCAGGAGAGGGTGTCGCTAGGTTAAGACGTAGCCTAGAACAGCAACAAAGAGAAGAGAAAGGTGGCTTCAAGGTCATAGTTCTAGTACCAGTAGGGAGTAACCTGACTCGTGAAGTACTCATGCCACCGCTGGGAGGCCCCTAGGATAGATACGACCCATGAGAGGACCACGCCCAGGGGAAAACCACGTGCGTAGTGCGAGAGGAAGGTAGATACACTCCCAGAGGAAGTGACTAGAGGTTGGGGGGTTTGAGTTGGCACCCAGAAAGTCACCCCACGCGCCAGATGCACTTCGAGGAAAGAGGGCTCACACAATGGAATAACCCTAAGTTGGGTTACGACGCTGTGAGACTCTCTGCGTAGAATAACGATCAAGTAAGAAGAACATGTGGCAATAAGCACTGGAATATCAATATTCTCCTGAAAGTTCGCTAAGGTACGCGTCAATTTAGTTTATGTATAAAATGTTTCAAGGCATATTTTTATACACTTTCAATGCGCTTTAACGCGCTTTAAATGCGGGAGGTGTATAAAAAGAGGCCTTGGGACGTTTGAAAGGGATCCGAGTTTTGACCTAATTCTCACAGTTTACACAAAGCCAAAAACCCTCGTTGTTTCGCTGTGCACCCACTGTACGCACAGGCAAGTAGGGCTACACAGTATTAGTTACGCAGTATTTTCGACCACCTTCAGAGCATCCCTTCACGGTGTTCTGATACGGAGGTGTGTCACCCTTTGATGTTTCTCGCTAGCTGACTTGATCGTCGGAGTGCAAACGGCCGCGAGGGCGCCCCTTTGTTCACTTCTTTTCAGGTACTCATAGACGGAGCAGAGCGAAGGTCCCCTAGCTCGCGAGGACAAACCACGCACGAAGACGCACCTGGTCAACCGGCGGGAACAAAATTTATAATTTATAATTTTATAATTGCTGTATGACATATAATTTCTTTCCTAGGTCTTAGAATTGAAGATGCTCAAATTCAAAACCTTTGTCTTCTACAAGTAGAAGAGTTATTAATTTCAAATGGTAAGTGTTTGAAAGATTTTCCAAGTCTGCCAGAACCTATTCATTCAGATTCTTTTATTTATCAAAATAGATTCATTATTGATGAATTGAATTATGACAAAATAGAAATGTTTGAAATGCATTGTTCTCCTTTTCAAACTCTTACTCCTGAGCAAGTGGAAGTCTATGAGAATATAATAACAGCAGTCCTGTCAGACCTTGGTGGTTTTTTTTTCTTATATGGTTATGGGGGAATTGGAAAAACTTTCATGTGGAAAACTTTGTCCACTGATCTTAGATCAAAAGGGTTGATTGTTTTAAATGCAGCTTCTAGCGGTATAGCTTCTTTGTTACTTTCAGGAGGAAAAACAACTCATTCTACCTTTTGCATTCCTTTGGTAATAAATGAAGAGTCAACCTGCAATATTCCTCAAGGAAGTCTTAGGGCCAAATTGTTGATCAAAACTAAATTAATTATATGGGATGAAGCCCCAATGATTAATAGGTTATGTTTTGAAGCCCTAGATAGAACTTTAAGGGATGTCATGAGAGCTGAAAGTGAAGAAAATGCTCTTAAACCTTTTGGTGGTAAAGTAATTGTATTGGGAGGAGACTTTCGTCAGATATTACCTGTTGTAAAAAATGGATCAAAATATGACATTGTGAAGGCAACAATAAATTACTCTAACTTATGGAAACATTGCAAAATCTTAAAACTTACAGAGAATATGATATTAAAGAGTCATACATCAATGCAAAGTCAAACAGAAATAAAAGAGTTTGTTGATTGGATACTTCACATTGGAGATGGAGATATGGAGTTAAATGAGTTGGGACAAGGAATGATTGAAATACCGGAAGAGAATTTAATTTTAGATGTTGAACAACCTTTCCTGCAGTTGGTTGAGTTTGTTTATCCCTCCTACATAAACAATGTAAAATCTGATGGTTCTTTTGATGATGGTGCAATATTATGTCCAACAATAGAATGTGTGGATCAAGTGAATGATCGCAATGCTGGAAGTAGAATTTTTTAAATTGTGGTTGAAATAGTTTATGTTCAAGAAACTTTATAGGTATGTATAATACCTTATACTTATTCTTCAAATCATATAAAACAATTTCTTAAACTTCAATACATTTATATATTATATATATATATAAATTTTTATTATTATCTTCTTCTCTACCAAGGCTTGATGTGTGTTTGATGAAGAAAATAGCTGGAGTGCTTTGAAGATTGTAATAGGTTTTAGATTCGTTTGCAATTAGGCTTGTAATTGTGTATGGTTGCCTTTTGCTATGTGACCTATCCTAGATGCCTAACCAAGTCTAGATCAAGCACATGATGTGGTTAAATGGTTTTTGAAAAGCTTTTTAAAGTGTTTTTAAAGGTTTTAAATCAGTACACAAATAAATCTGTTTTATGGAGAAAGAATCGGTTTATTTCTTCTCTGTTAAAAGGCTTTTCTAAAATTCTGTTAGGGCACCACAGACAAAGATTAGTTCGTTATTTCAGTTAAAGCTGAGCTGGCCCATTTGCTATCATTTAATCTGTTTCACTGTGAAAGAATCGATTTGCTCTTTGGTCAGTTGAAAGGTTTTTCACAAGTTAGTTAGGGCACCAAAGGTACAACTCAGACAGTTATTTCAGTTAGCTGAGTTGGCGGTTCTCACAAAATAAATCTGTTAAGTTCAAAAATGAATCTGTTGTTTTCATAACTGTTTTTCAACTGTTTTTGGAAAAGAGGTTAGAAACTGTTTTCTATATAAAGAAAAGTCTCTCTCACATGAAAGGGTGCTGAGCAATTACGTTTTTGACAGAAATCAAACAATTTCCATGTGAGAAGAAGGATTGAAAGATTTTTGAAAGGTTTTCCAAAGAGATTTTCAAGTGTGCTTGTTCTAGGAAACCTTTGATCTTGGTGAAGGTGTTGGTGCAGTTCTACAGCAAATTGAACTACTGGTTTTGAGTTCTTGCATCTTCTTTTCAGGTGTAATCTTTCCTTTATTCTGTGTTGTAAAGGTGTATGTGTGAGTCACTCCTTGATAGGGTTTCTTGGAGTGCAAGGTGTGTTGAAATAGGGTTTTTTCAGCATTGTTGGTGTTGTTCTTGTAGTGTTCAAGAACTGATGAGTTTGTAAGTAATTGGTACTGTTTTTAGTGGATTCCACCTTGGGGTAAGGTGAGACTGGACGTAGCTCTGTATGAGTGAACCAGTATAAAAACTTGTGTACTTTTTCTTCTCATCCCTGCACTCATTTCTGGTTTTGCTTAATTCTGTCAAGAACTAAATCTGTTCTTTTGAAATTGAATCTGTTAATTCTGGGTTTAAGTAAGAATTGTTCTTTCTGATTTGTTAAAGCTTTCTAATCACAAACAAGGCAGTTGTATATGATGGCTTAAGTGATCTGTGAACAAACAGTCTATTCATTAAAATCTAAGAAAGAATCATTCTCCTTAGAACCTTGTGTTGAGTAAATTTGTTTGATCTTTAAGCATAGCTGTATCTTTCATCCTCATAATATTCAGCTGATCTGACTCTGTTTTAATCCTCTGTTGATCACAATTTTATATTGAACAAATTCAAATTGTGCTATCAATATGTTTCATGTAAAAATAATCTGTTCTTTTTGTCTATGGAAATACTAAAAATTGTGTGTTGTTGCGAAAATTTTATAAGCTCAATTCACCCCTCCCCTCTTGAACTTAGACACTAATAGACCCAACAGGTATGTATAATACCTTATACTTATTCTTCAAATCATATAAAACAATTTCTTAGACTTCAATACATTTATATATTATATATATAAATTTTTATTATTATCTTATTTTAATCAGTCTTTTTTATTTATAATGATATAATAAATTTTTATCTTGAATATTTCAGGTGAGTTATTTGTTTCAAGAAACTTTACAGGTATGTATAATACCTTATACTTATTCTTCAAATCATATGTACTAATTTGTAGAACTATTTGTCAACAATTGTTACAGGAATGGAAAATTATTTTGTTTTCTAAAAATCTATTATTCATGATTTTTTCATAACTTTTATCAAACTATTTTCTCTTATTGTCATCATTTTTGTGTACATTTTAACAGTTTGTTTTATTAATAATAACAATGTGTTTTATTAATTTTCAGCGGTTTTACTATTTGGACAGTTTTAGTTTGTATTCGTTACTCAGTACATATTATTTAATTTCTTTGTGTAATGTGTTGGTTTCATCATTGAACAAATTGTTTCAGATCTCCATAATATTGCAGTTAAAACAATTTGTTATAGTAAGTACGTTACTGTAAACAAATTTTTATTTATAACTGATATAATAATATAATAAAATATTTTTCTGGAAATTTTATGTAACATTGTTTATCTTTAGAAACTTTACATTTTTATTTATGTCAATTACATTATACTTATTATTCAAATACATGTACTAAATTGAATAATGAATTATTATTTAAATGTTTGATAAATTTAATATAATATTGTTAAGAATTATTATTTAAATGGTCGATAAATTGAATATAATATTGTTACGACAAATTGCATGCTATGTCTAACAATGATTTGTTATTTAATCATGCTTTGTTTTTATTACTTATAACTTATACCTTAAATGATTATATAAGTTATTGTGCTTATATTATATCAACATTATGGTCAACAAGATACAAGGTAGATCATTTCTTATTTTCAAGCCTTTCGTTTATTGATACATGGTTGCATTAAATAGGTATCAGAATAATTAACTCAATAATTAATTTTATTCTTTTTGAGATAGAGTGTGCCATTTGTATTTTCCTGATACACTTTTTTCCAAATTTAATTGATTTTTTCTATGTAGAGTTAATGAAGCAGGTAATCATTTCATCCCAATTTTAGGATTTCAAAATTTATTTTTTTACACAATAATTTATTTTAAACATTATTTAAATTTTAACCTTTGGATTTACATGCTTATTATTATTATTATTTATGTCAAATAATTATATGTTGTCAGAATTGATTTTTTTCTAGGACCACTTCTTTTTATGTTATATTTCTCATAATCAAACTTCTTAAAAATGAACAAATTCATTATTCAAAAACATTTATTAAATAAAACAATTTTTTTAAATCAAAAAATATATTTAAAGGCTTTATTTATTGATACATGCTTGCTTTCCATATATCTGATAGCAATCAACTCACAAATTTATAGATACTCTCAACTACTTGATTTGTACCTTTTTAGATTGAGTCTGACTTACTTGATTTTGTATTTTTTCAGATACACATGGCTAATGTAATATCTCTTACACAGTTTTCAAAATATTCATTCCTCTTCCCTATCAGATTTGGTAGATATAGATAATCATTTCAACATTAAACATTAATAGTTTAAATTTAAATTTCGCTTTCCAACAATCATTTCTTTATATAATTAAAATTTAATTCATTTTCAATATTATTTAAATTTAACTTTATTCTTATTATAATTAAATATTAAAAATTTTATATACATAATATTATATATTATATATTATATAATTACGTATTATGTATTATTATATTGTAGTATACCTTTTACAATTCAGTTTAATTGTTATTTTTTTAATATTATTAAATGATTATTAATTAATTAATTATGTATTTGAAATGAAAGAGACACTGGACAAACCAAAGGTCATAACATTGTGGTGTTTTTTATTATTCACAACTGTACTCATTTATACTTAAATCTTCTATAAAATATCCTCCTCTGCTACTTTCTTTCTGGTGCTCTACTACTTTCTTTCTGGTGGTTTCTCTATTATTCTTTTTTATTTCTTCTGAGTTCTTGGTGTTTTCTCCATTACTCATTTAATAGCGCCGAGTGCTGAAGAAATCATTAGACTTCAAACAAGAGGAGTCTTTTGGTGCATGAACAGCCGTGGTGAAGTATGCATATTTATCTTTTTTTCCAAAATTTATTCTTTTCAACATTTTCTTCATTTCCTGACATTTTTTTATTTATTTCAAAAACAATAGCTTGGTTATGTAGATCGGGCTTTCGCCATCGAGTTTCAAAAAGAACTGGGAAATGAGTGGACCCTGGCTGATTCAGAAGGAAACGTCCATATAGTGGAATATAACGAAAATTTATTGTCGCCGAAAATATTGAGTGGATGGTTTAATTTTTATGGTTTCATAGATGATAACTACATTTTATTCCGTTATGTGGGTCACAACGCCTTCCATATAACTGTTTATATGGATGACGTCCCTCAGAGTGGAGTAAATCGTTATTTGAAAGAAATTGAAGGGAAGGAACCCTTAAGTATTGGTCCCTTCGATCATTTTTCCATAAAGTTGTCTCGATTAAGTATCAAACTCAGTTATTTGGTTAGTATAAAATTGATTTATTTAAAAATGCTCTGTTTTATGTTCTACTTCATTTCTATTTTCTTATTATTTCGATATTGTTGTAGGATCTTCCTGCTAAATTTTCACAATATATTCGACAAGGGAGATTCAATAAGGTTACTCTGCATGGTCTACTAATGGATGTGGAATGCAAGGTCTTGAAAGGGAAGCCTCCTTCTAGACGGATTAAACTTGGCAAAGGGTGGAAGAATTTCTGTAGTCTTCATTCTTTTCGTGAAGGAGACAAGATTATCTTTGAATGTGATACGAGAAATCCTTCTTCTCGTATCGGGGTTTTGTTACTTACTTCTATTCACAGTTTAAGCTATCTGCATAATTTCTTTTATTATTCTCATAGCATAATAGTTACCAGTGATTAGAAAGCTCAGACATATTTATGTTTCTGCTTGGACTTTTTTGGAAAACTGAACTGTTAGGTACTCTTTATGTTTATATTATATTCACTATATGTTTCTGTTTAGTAGTGTTCATATTCTATTTGTTCATCCATTTCTTGCAATGTGAATACATAAATTATTAATTATTACAATTTTGTTTCATTATCTGGTATATTTATAATAGGTTGGCATTATTACATATGCTTAACGCTATAAAAATTGCCAGTATATTAAAGTCATAAAAATCTTTGATCATATTTTTTATTATATATATTTTGTGTTAATATTAGAGAATACTTATATTCGTTTTATTCTTTGTATATTGTTTATTATTAATTAGTCATTCAAGTATTAATTGTTGCTTTTTTTATCTAGAAACCTGATGATGTATATATGTTTATTATTGTTGTATGGTTTTTAAGATCTTTAGTTATTTATATAATAGTATTTCATTGTATTTATATTCCATTATGTTTTATTTGTATTATATTACATTACATTTTAATTTAATTTATATAATAAAAGGTGAATTCATAATTTAATATGATTTTGCCTACAATCTGTTTCTGGAAGAAACACACATTTACCGATAGTTTTTTGTAATAATTGTACTTGGTATAATCTACTGAATTATTTTTTTTAATTGCAATAATTTTTTGGAGAGTTTTTTTTGCAGATTAAACTACCGTATGAAGATAGCATGAGGTTGATGAAGAGGACTTCACCATAAATACGTAATGGATACATAGTATTAGATAATTGGTTATATAATAATGTATTTGTTCAAATTATTTTATTGTATTGTTATTGTATTGTAATGTATTTATTATGGTAAAAATATATTTATAAATTTTTAATTATTTATGTTATATTATATTAAATTCATTAATATACTAAAAGTATATAAACTTATACTATTACAATATATTTAATTTCATTTTATCAACTTAATAATTTATATATATCTAAATAAATTTATTATTTTTAATATTAATATTTAAATATAAAATATTAGAAAAATTCTCGTGCGTTACACGGTGAACATACTTGTAATAATATAAACTGAAATTCAATATCAGGAATTCAGGATCATGAAACTAGTTACATGATGTTGGGTTTTAACTTTTAAGGCTTCGCAAAGTTGTTGGATAATAATGATTCATGCAAATTCCTTCTTTGTGCATAGGTGGGGTTCTTGGAACATCCATAGCAATCCTGATATGCCTTTTCATGGTTCAAAGATTTGGAACTGATAAAGTAAGTTACAGTTTCCCTTTGTGTGGTTCGCCTCCATTGGAGGCATTGGTCTATTCAATTTCATCAAGTACGATCCACAGTTGCCAAAGCAACAAATCCAAAATACATAGATTATTTTAGAAGAAACAAGAAAGATGCTTGGATTTTTCTTGGTGGTGTTTATATTGGCCATAACAGTTTTTTTTTCCGCATATGTTTAACTCCTAGTCCTTCTTAATCTTTTATGGTTCATTCTCCCTACATCCAATCAAATTGGATTTGCACCCAATTGCATTTGTGAAAGTACCGAATTATCCTTAATGAAAATGAAATTAGGGTTTAGTGATTTTTGCACTCAATCACACATCCAAGTTCGTTTCTGTCATTCTCGCACCCAACACCATCTCTCGCACGGGCATTCGCATCCTCGCACCTTGGTTGACATTTCTCCGGCAGCGTGGTGTTGAGTGGAAGGACCCCTTGAACAAAGACGAAGTCAGGAACGCGAATGTCGTCCATTGTTGCGCGAAAGTTTGAGGGTATCATCTGCATCAGCTCACCTTACAAGCTTTTTCAAAATAAACATGACAAAGGTACAATTGGGTTTTAGAATGTTCGTCGGGTGTCAATCCCAATTGATTGGGTGCAGAAAGAAATTGTCATCTTTTATTTGCCATAACACTAGAGTTGATAGGATTTCTTTTTTCTGTTTTGCCAGGAACTGAAGCACTATTTGCTGATGTTGGGCATTTCACAGTTCGAACCATACAAATAAGCATGTGATTTGTGGTATACACTGCTCTCGTACTTGCCTACAAATAAGCCTAATTTCTTCGCAAAAACAACGATCTCGTTTCAGACGCTTTCTACAATTCTATACGTACTTCAGTTTTACCTTTAAAACAAATTTGTATCATAACAACTAATTAATAGTGCCTTCATATCTTGCAGATCCTTCATATTGGCCAATGTTTATTGTTGCTGTTATGGCATCCATTATAGCTTCTCAATCTCCGGGACTTTCTCCATAATCCAACAATCCCTCTCACTTGGATGTTTTCCTCGTCTGAAAATAGTTCATACATCAGCCAAGTTTACATACCCGAAATCAATGTCATTTTATGGTTGCATGTGTTGCAGTCACAGCTGGATTTAAAACCACCACAAAAATTGGAATGCTTGTGTTAAGTCAATCTCTTAAAACCTTAAATTTTAGTCTTAGGAATCATTTAGGTATATATTAAAAATATATTCTAACTCATCTTATACGTATCTTTAGTCGATGTATGATCTTTAATACTATGAACTATTTGTATCGCAGGGATAACAGTGGTGCTCATAATGACATTTTCATCTGCTTTGGTAGTGTTAATCATGATCACGATCAAGATATAGAAGAATCACATACTTTTGGTTATCAATTTTTTTTTATCGACAATAACAAATAAATAAATTAGAACCACTTCACGGGTGATTCAACCCTTATACGTATTACACACCACCAATTCCAACGACAAACCGCCAAAACAAACAGAACAACACCTTGCCCTTACTTAACCTAGAAAAAAACTTCAGGAAACTAACCTCATGCACTCCATTGGTTCCAAACACCAATCAGAAAAGGAGAATGAAACTAACTTGGAATTTGTAGAGACCCAGGACCAAACCTTTACTTGTACCAACGCAAAAACTTCAGACATATCAGCCACTCCTCTTTTGAAAATTATACTATTCCTGTGACTCCAGATTTCACTAACCACCCCTACCCATATTGTGTTCCAAACAATAAGACCCGTCTCAAAAGGTAGAATCAACCTGAACTGATCGAAGTTAAACCTCGGCTCAATATGAGCCACGAACAGAACCCCAAGCCATTTGTAGCATAAACACTAAACTCGCCAAGCGAAACTACAACCGAAGAACAAATGGCTACAAGACTCTTCCTCCTTCCCGCACAAAACGCACCTCAAGCTTTCTAACTGCACCCCTCTTCTACTAAGATTTACCCTAGTAGCAAGCTTTTTTCCCAACACCCTCCAAGCCATAAGCGCTACAGAAGGAACAACCTTGCACCTCCATAGCTTACTAAAAACCGGCAAAGAATCCGCCTCATTATCCTTCCTGACAAGGTTGTATGCAGAACTTATTGTAAAAGATTGGAGACCCCATCATTCCAACTCCATCTATCAGCCTCTCCTGGGGCAACCCCAACCCCAAGCAGAAGCTGACTCAACTGCATTGCCATCGGGTTCTCCCACTCAAAGAAAGACCTTCTCCAAGCTAGTTTCCAAACCCATCTTCCATTAGACCAAGACCAACACTCCAACAGTTTTGCGTCATTGTTAGAGCTAATAGAGAACAGTCTTGGATATACATTTTTCAACGCCTCGCCTTCAACCAACTATCCTTCCAGAAATAAATATCCTTCCCATCAACTACTTTCCACTCAAAACTGTCTTCGAAACTTCTCCCCCAAACCTCCGACGACCAAACTTCCTTCAAATATTTCCACCAAAGAGAGCAACTCCTATCTTTACCCTCCTCTCCCAGAAATCTCCATCCACCGTACTTAGAAAATAGAACTTCCTTCCAAAGACCGACCTCAACCGAACCCAACCTCCAAATCCACTTCCCCAGCAAAACCAAGTTAAACAACTTTGGATCTATGATTCCTAGCCCCCCGAACTCACGAGGCTTACAAGCCAAGTTCCAGGAAGCCCAAGCAATCTTCCTTCCGCCTGCACCCCATCCCCAGAGAAAATCCCTTTGTAACTTGACCAACTTCCCTGCCACCCCAGAAGGCAATTTGAATAACGACATAAAGAATAACGGAATGGAAGAGAGCACAGACCTTATCAGACAAATCCTCCCAGCCATCGATAAACTTCTTCCCTTCCACCTGCTTAATCTCGCTTGCACTTTCTCAATCACCCCGTTCCAAAAAGCATCGCGCTTACGACTCCCTCCAACTAGCATACCCAGGTATATAAAAGGAGATACCATCATATCGCAGTTAAGAATCGCTGCGAAACGCTGAAGTGTGACCTAGTCCATCCCCGTCCCTCTGATTCTACTTTTCGCAAAATTAACCCTTAACCCAGAAGAGAGCTCGAAACACTGCAGGATCGCCTTGATATTGAATACACTTTTGGTATTTGCTTTGCAAAAGAACAAGGTGTCGACCGCATATTGTAACATATTTACCTTTACTTTATCCTTTCCAACCTCCAAACTGTCAATCAACTTCTTTTCTTCTGCCACCCTTCTCACCCCAGCTAACCCTTCCGCCACAATGAGAAAGAGAAAAGGAGCAAGCGGGTCGCCCTGGCGAAGACCCTTTCTAGGAAAGAACTCCCTAGTTGGACTCCCGTTCATCAGGACAGACACCGATGCTAACTCCAAGCATCCCTTTATCCACCGAATCCAATGGTTGCAGAAACCCAACCTCCTTAACATATAGTATATAAAGTCACATTTCACCGAATCATAAGCCTTCTCATAGTCAACTTTAAAAAAGATACATCGCTTTCTCTTTCTCTTGTAATCCTCTAGAACCTCATTTGCAATGAGCACGCTATCCAATAAACCTCTTCCTTCAATAAACACCGACTGTCTTATATCAATAATTTTTCCAATCACCTTTTTCAAACGCAAGGAAAGCGCCTTAGAGATGATTTTGTACAAGCAACCTACTAAAGAAATAGGTCTAAACTCCACCAGCTGTTGAGGATTTTCAACTTTTGGTATCAAACAAAGAAATGACGCATTTGATCCTCTTGGCCAACAGCCAAAACCAGCAAAATGTTTTACTATTGACATCACATCCTTCTTCAAAATGTCCCAACAAGATTTTATAAAGCCAAAGTTAAACCCGTCTGGGCCTGAACTTTTTGAACTATCACACCCCCAGATCGCTGCCCTGATCTCTTCTTCAGAAAAATCACTGACTAACAAATCATTGTCAGCTTCTGAGATAGAATTGAATCTAACCTTATCTAGTCTGACCTGACACACATCGTTCATTCCTGGCGAACCTTTCTTCAAAGTACTTACAAACCTTATCCTTTACCTCTTCCTTATTATCACACCATTTGTTATTATCTAAAACTCCATGCAACTGATTCCTTGCCCTCTTCCATTTTACCGTTGAATGAAAGAACTTTGTATTGAGATCCCCCTGCTTTATCCAACTCTGTCTTGCTTTCTGAAATAAAATTGCCTCTTGTTTAGCCTTGGACTCAGTAAGTTTAGCAAAGAGAGACTTTCTTTCATCCCTTTCTGACTCTACTAACCCATCTTCGTTATCACGAGTGTCTAATTCGTCTAACCTTTTCTGGATTTCCTTACTAGCCTGATTCACGTCTCCGAAGACTTCCCTATTCCACACCTTTAAGTCTGCTTTTAGCTTTTTCAACTTTTCTTTAAACACAAAAATTCCCCCTCCTGTCACCTTGTAAGAAGACCAACTCAAGCACACGAACTCCTTAAACCTGCTATCTTTCAACCACACATCCAAACATCTAAAAGGTTTTGGACCCCAATCAACTGAGACTTCCTTCAAAATAACCGCACAATGATCCGAGATTGATCTATTTAAGACAAATTGTTGGCTGTTTGGCCAGTACTCCAACCACTCCTTAGAGACCAACACCCTGTCAATCCTGCTTTTAACCAAACCATTGGGCTTGAACCAAGTAAACTTCCTGCCCACCAACGGAATATCTACCAACTCTGAACTTTCGATGAAATCATTGAAACACTTTATTTCTCTAGAGTAGTCAGAAGACAAAACCACACTCTTCCTTTCCTCCTGCCTTCTTATAGAGTTAAAGTCTCCAATGATACACCAAGCCTTTGATAATTGACCCTCTCTGAAACCACTAATCTCGTTCCACGTCTCTTTCTTCTCTCGTAGAGAACCTGAACAATAGATATTCACAATAGTTACGTGGGTTCCAATGCTCCTCTTCCAAACCCCTTCTAACACAGAAAAATTCCTACCATTCACAAAACTGGACAACTGAAACGCCCTGTTGCTCCACATCGTAATCACTCTGCCTGCGCTGTTAACAACTTTGTTTTCCACCCATTCCACTTCGTTGGTTCCCCAAAGCAGACACACCTTTTCCCTACTAAAATGCGAACACTTCGTCTCTTGTAAACACACCATGTCCACCTGCTCCCTACTGATCAAATCCCTGACATAATTCCTTTTAACTGCCTCGCCTACCCCTCTGATATTCAGACTAAGAATTGTGTTTATCATTGATTCTGTTGAGCTTATCTTTTTAAGATCGGAATATTATAGAAGGAGGGTATCTTCCTCTTGCCTTTGCTGCGGTGCTAATGACCATCATGTGCATTTGGAATGATGTGCATAGAAGGGAAGTACTACTACGAATTGGATCATAAGATTTCTCTAAAGAAGCTTAAGGGGATTACTAGTGGAAAAAAATTTAGCTCGAGTGCATGGACTTACCACATATTCTATTCTGAACTTGTTCAAGGCATATTCCACCCATTTTCGAGCATTATGTGACAAACATTCCTGCAATGCAATCTGTGGTTGTCTTTGTCTCCATCAAAACATTGCCTATTAGCAAAGTTCCTGCAGAGGAGCGATTTCTATTTGGCCAAGTGGAAGATGAAGAACTCAGTGTGTTTCGATGTAACACCAGATATTTTGAGCATTTGTTGGTTAAGAGGCTAAGAATTTTTAGGTGGTGGATTTTTGGCATCCTAAAGAGTTGTACTTTATTTATGTATGTTATTCTTCTATTGTACTAATATTCTCTTATTCTACTCAATCAAAACATTAAAAAAGATAATATTTTAAAAAAAATATATACTTTCTTCGTACATAATATGCTTCTAAAACAGGAGCCAAAGTCAATAAACTCAAGCTTCAACTTCATACACATAAGAAAGATCATTCCATTTCTACCTATCTTTTGGATATCAAGAAAATTATTGACACTCTTGTTGCAGTTGGCTCACCCATTACACTCGATCACATTAAAGCTATTGTGGATGGATTATGATAACTTCATCACATCTTTTACCTAACATCTTGATCAGTTGAAGAAATTGAAGCCTTATTGTTGGCTCAAGAAGAACATTTTGAAAAATATAGGAAATATGAACAAGATCTTTTTCAAGCTAATGTTGTTTTTGAACCATGACCTTCAACAACAACAAAACAATCAGACTCGATTCAATGGATCTTAGAATAGAAGAGGCATTGGATACTTTTGAACTAATACATGTAACAAAAATTTGATAATTTTTGGACAAAGGAAAATAATAGAAGCTATAGGAATGCATAATCTTCTTGGCAAAATTACAAAACTTAATGTCAAATTTGCGTCAAGAATGGACATAGTCATTGATTGTTGGCACATGTATGATCAAGATACTTAGTCATATATACATTCTAATACCTATCAATTCTTCCTTATTATTCATGAGAATAATGAGCACTAGTGCATAAATGATCTACAACGACAACTATTTTATTTTTACAACGGCGGCTATTTAGCCGCATTTGTTGTACACATAGTCTTAAATCGAAGAGATAAGAATGCAGCTATTTAGCCGCATTCATAAATGGGATTTATAAATGCGACTATGCTAAATAGACACATTCTTATTTAATTTATTTTAAAAAAATAAATTAAAACCCTAAACCCTAAGGCAACAATGACGGCGACAACAACGACAAAGCAAATACGACATAGCGAAAACCCAAACAGCAGGCAATGAAGCAGTGGTGAAGAAGAAAACAAACATATAAGAGAAACGAAAAAAAAAATATATAAACCAATGGTGAAGAAGAAAGAGATCTTGAAACAAACTTACAATGGCACAAAGAAAAAAATGAAGGCTCGCAAAAGACGAGAGGAAGCACGAGAGCAGAAACAAAAGAGAAAACGAAGCGCCAAAGAACCCTTCGCCAATGCAAGAAAACAAAGAAATAAGTGAAACAATTTATTTTTATAAACCATCAGTGAAGAAGAAAGAGAGTGGATCGAAACGAGCTTACAATGGCACTAGAACACAATGAAACTCATAGAAGAAGAGAGGAACACCAGAGCATAAATGTTTTGAAAACATGAAAGCATAAGTGGCGTGCTTCAGATTTAGGGTAAAAAATGATTTAAGACAGCGACTATTAGTAATAGCCGCATTCTTAAATCATGCGCTTTGATTTAAGAATCCGGCTATTACAAATAGCCGCATTCGTAAATGAAGTTAATTTAAAAAATGCCACTGCGTTTTAAATGACAGCAGTTGACCCTAAAACCGTATTAAATAAATAGTCGTTGTTTATACATTTTGTCCTAGTGGAGCCATCCTTACTTGGTACACCTTCAACTGTTCTTCATCCTCTCTAGTAGCCTAATAGTGGAGCTTATCACCATATCACCAATGACAACAACACCTTTTCTAAAAATAATGTCTACGGTAACATTGACATGGTAAGGGAGCAGTGGTTGTGGAGGAGCTCAAGAGCTTTGGAGTGGCACAGAACTGCGGCGAGGAGGAGAAGACAAACAACAATTTCGAACTCTAGAAGTCAACTCGTTCTGCACTGAAAATGGAGAAAAACGAATAAAGAAAGCACATGAAGTATGAAAACAACATAAACACAATAAGGAAAGCATATATAACAAGCAATGAAAGTAATAAGAAGTCGTAGAGAAGACAACAATGAGAACAATGGAGAAGAAAGTGCAAAAGGGAAAAGGCTAAATTGTCGTCTATGTCTTATGTTTTCAAATAGGCAACTGTTTTAATTATAACGGTGGCCTATATGTTGCTTTTATTCACAAAATTGTCACAACATTTTTAGACGGCATTCCCATTTAAATAGGTGTCTATAGACTTCATCAAATCCCATTTTTGCACTAGTGGTAGTAGCCCTAAAGTTGAGTATCACAACATAACTAATGTTCTTGCTGAAATCGCTTGGATTGATCTCTTCTCACTGAACTACATATCTTTTCTAGCATACCCAAAGTTTATTCTGACAATTTTAGTGTTGTTATTTCGGCTGCTAACCCAATCCTACATTCAAAGTCCAAACATTTTGAACTCAACTTACACGTCATTCATGATTTTGTACAACAAAAGTTTATGGAACTAATTTATATTTGAGCCAATTTTAAGTCACTGATTTTCTAGTTTTTTTTTTCAACCATAAGTTTAAGGAGATATAGTACATAATATACATAAATACACATACAAATTTTGATTTCTGTTATCCACACTGCCTTTATATTAGAGGCCTACCTAAAAAATATCATATATGAGAGTTATTGTATAAGTTGTTTTCCTTTCCTTTTTGCTTCCTCTCTCTCATTCATCATTACAACTTTACATATATTTTGATTCTTTATAATACAATTTATAATTATAATTTTTATGATTTAAGTATTGAGTGATTTATATTTATTTTTTTTAAGAAATGAATGAATTAAATTAAAAGGAACATTTAAGAGATGCTTGAGCCTGTGTACAAAAGATAGGCTAACAGCCTTCGAAACATAAGCTGTAAAATAAAGACATAACTTTTCCTCAGAACAAAAATTAAAAAAAAAAAAAAAAAAACATCACCTACCTACACCCCAACACATAAAGACCTAAAACAAATTCAAAAATAGGTATGCAGGCTGTGATAACAAGTTTCAACATAGGGCATAAGAAATTTTGTTATAGGCTCTACTATTGCTGGAAACCTACGCCAAAACAAAGGCAAATGTTATCTAATATAGTGCACAAAAAACCTGCAGACTTTCCCGAGACTATCTAAAATGCGAGAGGAAAGATTAGAAAACAGCTTCTTGTCCCTTTACTAGAATTGCCAAATGCAATCCCGCCACTTCTTTGCCCTGTTCAATACACTTTGTTGCCTCAAGCAGTCCCCCCAAGGTATCCTGCATCACAACAACTTAACCTGCACCAAAATCACAATACCGTTCACATCTCTTAGAAAATTCAAGAATAACATAACATCAGAATACATTCGGCTACCATAATGACACATATAACATATTTTAAACTCAAGAACTACAATACCCAACCGGAAAAGTTAAGCAATAATAAGGCTAATGAAGCTTTTATGCCATACAATTTATTTTGTTGTCATGTTAATGCCGATTATTAAGGATAAGATCCAATCAGAGAAGACATGAGGTTTATGTCTAGTTAAATATCTTAATTTTATTATCATATATCTATGTTAATTTGTTAGTTAAGCAAAAATTTATTTAACTTGAATTTACGAATGAAATACATAAAAAATAACCAATGTATTTATGGAATGAGACAATTTTTGTTATATTTATGAAAATTATTAAATAATTGCTCTATAGTTATAATATAACTTTTCTTAGTGATCATCATCGTACTTTTGAACAATATTCTGGCCACTAATTAATTTCCACAAGAATAATTCTAATCTTCTTAGCCGATAAACAAAATTTCTAATCTTCCTACTTCTCTAGCTTGTATGGCCTGATATATATATGTTTATTTATTTAATACTGTGATAGAAGTATAAGTCCAAATCTCACTATCATGCAGCTTTTTTCCTTTTCAATTACTGATATTTCCATGCGGTTTTAGATGAATTAATAGCAACAATTGAAGTCATGTTTATTATAAAGAATGTTTTAACTTAAGCTTGTTTTATATATACTTCAACTTTTCTGAGAACTTCTTCCCCACAACGGTAGTTAATTAAATGAAGACGAATTATATAATATGCTTTGTTCTTATTGCTTTAACTGGTGTTGTATTCACTTTCTCTGTTCAATTTCAACATATGCCAACTAAGAAGCAAAATAAGACACAAGTTCTTGTTTACGAAGATTATAAATATAGACACAGAATCCTCCTCACATGTTAGAAGACAAATTCTACCGAATAAATTAAATGGCAAGTTCATGGACACCCACCAATCGATGGAGTTAAAATCCAATACCACGGAACATGTGTGGTGTGGGAGGTAGAGTCACAAATATGGTCCCTGGATTTTGCTAGGGTTTTAATAGTATTATTAATATTTATATTAATATTAATATTATTTATATTAACATTATTTATGTTTATGTTAAAAATATTAGTAATGTCATTATGAATAATATTAATATTATTATTATGGTTGATAAAAATAAAAATAATGTTAATAATAATAATAATTATAATCATAATATTTATAATATGATCACAAAGTTTGTGTAGTACTATTAAATATTCTTTATTTATTTAAGGTCTTTAACAATAGTCTTTAATAATATTAATATTATTTGTAAATAATAAAAAATAAGAAAAATAGCTAATGAAATCATGGTTTGTATATGCAGATATGTCAAAGTGTAAAAAAATAAAATAAACTATCTCTACATTGTAATTAAATTCATTTGATAACATAATCAATTCATAATTTTAAAATAATATAAAAAAATAGTGACGCTTTCATTTATATGGGGATGTCAATGTGAATCCCGTCCATCGAGAACACCTTTGACCAGCCTCCATTTGTTATATATTTTTTAGTTTTTTTTTTCTAAGAGACAAATAATAAGCAATGGTGGAGATAGAAGCTAACATACTAGTTATAGACGGTCATAAATTGCACAAAATTATCACCTACTTCATATTTATCTCAACTTGCTCACTCAATAATTTATGAAAAGTCAAAATATTTATTCATTTTATCTTTTATTTCACTTTTATTTCCATTTTCATTGCATTTCGATCCTCACTTTTTTTTTTTACTTTCTTTTCTCTTTTCTCATTTTTGTCTACCTCGGTCCATCCTTATATTTAATTAATTGTGTCATCGTGAATGGGTCAAGTATGAATTTTTATTTATTTGAAATAAATTTACGGTAAATAAAATAGATAATTGAGGGGAAAATAAGATCTACTTAACCGGTGCACGGAATAAAGTGATTTTTTTAAATTAATAATAAAAAATTAATTAAAATGGAACCTTACAGGTGCTACGACCCATGAATATGTTGCACATATTTACAAAATAATTCCACAAAATATTCCTTCGATAAACTCATTTTATTAAATATGTTAATATAAGAAAATTATTAAATAAAAATTTATTTTAAATATAAAAATAATTAATAACTATATTGATTAAATGATATATTATTTAATAAATTAATATTTTTTAGAAACTAATAATTTTTTAAAATTTATTACTTTAATAATAATAAATAATAATATAAATTTTCAACTAATAACAACAATACATATCACCTGCTAAATCTTAACCTTTTCAACTAAAATATTTACAACAATAGCATCAGATCTAGAAAGAACTTTATAGACATCCATTTTATACATCATAAACTCTCTTTCTTTTTTTCAACATCTCGTCTAATATCCTCCTTCTAACTTGGAAGCATAGTGTTGGGGGTTATTTAGAAAAGTGTATTGATAGATGTGTACAATTAATGGAGTAGATGGTTCGATTGCGTTAGCTACATTATTTATCTAAAAGTTTTAACAAATGACTGCTCCAGAGGATGAGGATATTTAAATTAGTTATCGATATTTTAGTTACTAATATTTTATATTTTAAATTAGTTTCTAAAAATTTAATAAAGATTAATTTAAAATTTTGGTAACTAATGATTAGATAACAATTTAAAAACTTTTATAATATAAATTATTTTAGATATCAATGATTTTTTTAATTATAAAATAATTTTTAATTTAGTCAAATAATAACTAATTATTTTTATATTTAAAATTAATTTTTTTTAATAATTTTGTTATAATGTGTCTGAATGAACAAATTATTTATTTATATGTATAATAAAAAAAAACTATTACCATCATTCACTCTCCCTCTACAAATATACATGGCAGCAACACAAAAAAAATTGGCCTTAAAATCTTAAATATTACATACCAAAAAACAAAGGAACATCATGGCTGAAGGGTTTACATTAGTCTATGATCTGAAGGGGTATATGACTAGAACTTATAGTACCCCAACAAAGGGGAAGAAGGTAATAAATATGAAATGATTTTTTTTATCATTAATAAATGAATTAAATTGAATGTGACATTTTAGCTATTCTAACCCTTATAAAAAAAACCGTTCCACGACGAAATCCCACATAAATTTCAATCCCACCATGCACTACCTAGCTGTATTCAGGGAGCCACTTGTAATAGGTCAAATAGCACCGAATATAGACTAGAGAGGCAAATATGAGTTTAGTCTTTAGGTAGGGTTATAAGCTGGTGGTTAGCTAGGACCGAGGCACAAGGTTTTAGGTTCGAAAGTTGGATGTAATATTTGAAACGGACATTTTTTTTATCAACAAAAATAAATAAATAGAACCACTTTAAGAGTGGTTCCACTCTTAAATATATCAAAACACTGTAACACATCTCTCAAAAACACTCACTCCCAAACAAACGAGAAAAGAAGTCACCACCTAACAGAAAACAATCCATAAACAACCATAGCCTCTAAAGAGAATAATAATCCAACAAACAAACAAACTAAAAACCTCCTAAAGAACATCCGACCCAAACTCACAAACAACTATCACATGAAAACCAACTAAAGAAAACAATAATCGAACAACTTATAACAAATTGAGACAAGACATAGGGACCAAATACCAATCAGAAAAGGAAAAATGAGCAGCGAGAACTTTAGAGGTAACCCAAGACCAAACATTCAGTTTTGTCAAAGAAAAAATTTCAAGGTGATCCACCACTCCACCATTTATTCCTATGATTCTAGATCTCCCTTACCACAAAAATCCACAGGCTTCCCAGAACTGAGTTGACAGATACAAATGCCTTACATAAAAAGAATTGAATAAAATTTGAGAAGGGCTCAATGGGACAGCCGATACCAAACCTAACCACGAGAGACACCGGTTCCAAACTATCCAAGCAGTTCTACAACCAAAGAACAAATTATTCGTAGATTCCTCTTGTACCCCACACAAACAACAAAGAGTATTGTTAATCACCACCTCACGTCTATCCAAGTTAACTTTAGTAGTAATCTTGTTTTCCAACACTCCCCAGGCCAAAATCTGAGCAGCAGGTAGAACCTTACAATTCCAAAACAGATTATAAAAATACGATAACTCCCCTTTGCCTTCTCCCCTCAAAAGACTATAGGCAGAATTCACCAAAAAATTTGGAGGCACACTACCTTTCCAAGACCACCAGTCATCAGAATCCAAAACAAGGCTCAACCCAGAAACCTCCTCATAAAGCTGAGAGACCTGGGTCTTCTCCCACTCAAACCTCCTCATAAGATTGCTACTTGTATCTCATAGGATCAATGGACCATGTGACTATCCTAGTGCTAGTGGTGGTAGTGTGTGTTTATGCAACACAAAATCAAGAATGGAACAAGCTCGGTTAGCTTTGCTTGAAACATTAATGATAAAGAGGTGCTATTTTTTGGAGTTGTTTGACTCTAAATTTTGGAGTTATTTATGTATAAAACTCGAACCATTCCTGAGATTTTCTTTCAATTTTATTTATTCTCCGTTTATAAAAAAAAGTTCTATTAACACGCTTAAGTTTTCCTCATTATGTATTGTAAGATGAGTATGGGAAAGTCTTTGCCGGCTTCATGTTTCGGCGTTCGTGTATGCATAAAGTATTATAATAGACTATTTTTCTTTCTATATTTTGCCTTTGTATAGAAAGTTTGGTCATTCCAAATATTTTGTTTATGTTACAAATTATTATTTTTTAGCATTATCATAAGAGTTTATATTTCGTAAAAGAACCTTTCAATTGTTTTTAAAATGAAAGAATGCCAAAGTCACCTTTCTCTTCACTTCAGTTTCTTTCCTTCGGCATCAAACGCTGTCTGATGAATCCTTCTAATCCTTTAATTCACTACCATTATTTATTGTAAACGTTGAATTTCTTCTCCATGTTGAATTAATAATATATATTGTAATAGGACGATCAAGTGACTCATTTACTCGGTGAGGAACTTTATCACTCAGTCACTTCACCACAGTGAGAGAGTCATATGATTATGCGTGACTGTCCCTAGGCATCATGTCATGGGTTGATCAAGTCAGCAGGGTTAATACATAATTAAGGGTTGTTTAGCACAACCCTAAACTTGAACTAACATTCTAATTCGACCCACCAATCATTAAGGTAATATAAATAACACATATTTCAAGGAGAAAGGTACATCATTATCTACAGTACTCTGACATCCGAGTGTCGACATCCTGACTGACTTGAGCGTTGGAGTGTCTTCTGCAGGTACCACCACCGTCTGTAGAGTCAGAAGACCGAAAAAGGAAGGCTAAGCAGGAAACTTGGAGCATCAGTGACAGACCGAAGGTAGAGAGAGAAGGAAAACAAGAACATATATCAAAATTATTTATTAAAACCATGAGTTAATTCACCTCTCTGTTGCTTCAAGTAGTGAAGAACTTAGTTTTTTATTTGAGCTTCTAATTAGAGTGCTGTGAATTAAAAAAAAAAAGGTATTGTGAGATATTTATTTCCTTAAATGAGTTCAAGTCTACTCATCAGAAACATTTAAGACCCTAAAAAGCTGAAACATTACTAAAACAGGAACAAATTGGAGAAAATGACTGGAACATCAGAAAACTAGATTCTAAACGTTGAGGGTTATACAAATCCAAAAACAAAAAATGAAAAATTAAAGCACAAAAGAAAAATAATTGCACAAAACAAAACCCTTTAACATAAAAAACAGTTGTATTTGATATTCTTATGCACAAGAAATAGTTTCGTCGAATACATCCATCATATCTCTTAATTAGTTAGGGTAAAAAGAAGTCATAGTTTCTGCAATGGAGAAATTCTTACTTGAATCTGGATTAGCTGGCAAATACATACTGATTAATGAGATCCAAATCACAGGAAAAGGAAAAGATTATTTATATGTTACTATGATTAGTTATATCCTTTTGGCTCTCTCCATAGCTCTCCAAATTCACTCCAAGTGTAGGAAGCGAGTATCTGAACCACTTTGCAGGACATTTCATATAAGTACTCATTTCATCGATGAACTTAATTGACAGCGGAAACTCTTGGAAGCAGCCTTATCAATTGTTCAAATATTCAAGTTCCCAATTGCAAGATGATGTGAAGAGTTAAGGATAAAAAAGTTAGACAATAATGCTCAAATTAAGATCTTCACATTCACATTTACAAGTAAAGATGCAGGCCTATTTGCCAGTGAATTCTGGAAATGATTAAAGCTTATTATTGGACATACAAAAATACAAAGATTAGATATAACTCACGATTCTCAAGCTACTAGGTGTTGATCATCTAGTGTCAAACCCAGCAATTTCAACCCAGAAAAAAAGATAAGGTCTAAAACACGTCTACGCTTATAGGACTCACCTCATACATATATACCAAATAAGGATAGAAGCACCTTGAACATCTGAAATGTGAGGAGAAAAGTAGATCAGGTGAAGAAGAACTGGTAATTTGAGCTATATGAATCACGTTGAAGATGGGAATTGGAGGAAGCCTTCGCCTTCCCCACTTAATTATATGTTTGCGATGTTGTTGTTTTCATAACTGTTACCCTTATTTTGGTTTGCTCTCTCACCCTCCAGCTCCCTATACTTATGCAAGTACCTTTTAAGAGGCTCAGCGTAGTCATCAAACCCTAGGGTAGCCAAGGCCCAGCAAATATCGTCACCATTCACGGTTTTGCGCTTCTCCTTGTGACACTTGTCAGAAGCTTCCCCAGTGACAAAGCTAATGAACTCGGAGACACATTCCTGCATGGTTTCTCTAGCTTCTTTTGAGATCTTGGCATTGGGAGGAAGAGTTTGCTTCATGATTCTCCCCACATTAGCTATTGGAAGCAACCGATCCTGCTCCTTAATGACCCCATCTTGTTCAGAGGTGTCACTTGCAGTTGCAGTTGAAGATGTGAAGCTGTACTTAAAGCCTTCTCTGTCCAAGACTTTGCCAATGTTGATGTTGTCACCCATCTGTGTACTTTAGTCCTGTCAAACACAGACACGTTGCTCTCAGTTGTGGTCAGTACTCAATATATGGTTATATATAGCTAAACTCTATATGTATTGTTGCAGCAGATCCATCTCATGATTTATGTTCAAAAAACGTGCATGTCTATGTGTATGCGCACCATGTGGTATTTAAGTCATTGATGACACATGGCACTTGATGAACAGAAGAAGGTCAGTCTTATAAGGGGACACAGTGGCAGGCAATTCCGTTTGTTGGTGTGAGTTAGGTTTATATCTTTTGAGATGGTTTAACCTTAAATATGGATCTCTAAGTGTTCGTGGGGCAATTCAACTTTCCGAGATCCTTGAAGAAAATGACTCAAAACTTGTAACAATTATAGAGAGTGGTCCCCTACTTTTCCACCTTTCCTTTTATATCTTATTGTATCTTAGTATCAATTGACTCAATGTCATCCCTTTCCTTTTATATCTTATTATATTTAACCATTTTCGTCTACTAATGCTGTCCATAATTTGGAACCAAGTACAGTAAATAATGCTGTAAATTAATCCATTTCAAACTTGTGGACAATATGAGTGCACGTTGCTGAATATTGTTGGACACGATTACACGTATATGTTACAGAACTCAAACCTAGAAAAACAATGAATTTTAAATAAACTCTCTTGGATTACTTACTATTTTTTCTTCTACCGTCACAGTACACAGTATCTACAAGTTTTATGTATATTAATAATTCACTGAAAAATTAAACTACTCGGTCGCCTATGATAAAATTTTAAAAACCTTGAAGAAATCAAATATATTTCTACTTAAACTAGTAACATGTTGGTACCTAGGCATATAAAAGAATTTTATTTTTTTAACTATAATGAGCCAAGTCTAGACAATTATGTCTTGGTCCAAGTCAATCTACTTAGCTTATTTAAGAAGCACACAATAAATTTGGTTGGTCATATAACCTGTTTTTAAAGTACTTTTCTTGATTTTTTTAGGTAATAGGTGAAGTATCTTTAAATACTCTCATTTTAGGTAATAGGTGAAGTATCTTTAAATACTCTCATTCATTATATTTTATATTATTGATAAAAAAATGCAGATTTAGAAAATATTCAATGAGAATTTTGGAAAGATGTTTTTGTTACCTTCAACAAAGTCAATAAACAAGACAACCCTAATTTAGGAGGGACATTGAATGCTTTGATTTTAAGCCACTTGAACTTGAACCAAAATATTGGTGTCTAGGGTGAGACCCAATTAAACATTTCTTCGTGCCGTTTTGTTTTTACATTTAAGTGGTCATATTTTATGACGACAACTTTACTTTAGTGGTTTTTTTAATATAAATTAATATTTTAAAGAGTTTTGGGTTTAAAATAGATTGTGGGATAGATTTAAAGTATTTTATTTTTTATAAAAGGTTTTGATATATTAAAAATATTGAACTTGTTTTTGAAAAATATAAATAAAGTGAGTGAAGTAGGATTTTAGAAAAATATAATTGATGAGGTAGAGTAGGGTTTATAAAATTATAAATAATATATTTTCATATTGTATTTTTGTTTTTAAAGTACTTTTTATGAAAATATATTAAGAATTCGTCCAACTTGATCTACAAAATTCCAAGTTGAAAGGTTATTGAAATTTTCAAAGTGGATTTAGGATGAGTTAGATTCGGATGCATCAACTATAAGTAACTATCAACTATTTAGGCTTTAATTTGTCTATCTCATTTAATTATATTTTCTTAATCCTACTTCACTCACTTATATTTTTTTAATCCACTTCACTCACTTTATTTATATCTTTTAAAAATAAGTTAAATACTGTTAATATAACCAAACTCTTTATAAAATAGTAAAATATTTTAAATTTATTTCACAACCTTTTTTAAACTCAACTTTTTTAATTGAAGTCGTATTATTCTTTGACAACTTAAGTGTACGAGCACCATTCAAATTGATATCATATGTCTCATACACGATTTTAGTAAAATGAAGTCGTCTTCCACACGATGATGTGTCTAAATGTGTCATATTTTTTTTTGACTTGCACATTGCTATAGTTTGGTATAAAATTTGGTATTTATGTAAAAAAAAAATAGGATATCTATTTTTTATTATTAATGTTATTTGTTATTTAAAAGCATTGATAAGTTTGAGTTGATGAACATGCAAATTTGAAAGAAAAAAAAATCAAATTTGAAAGATGTGTCCCCTTTTTCAAATCAGTTTGTATAGATCGATATCTTTTAAAAAAAACTAATATATATAATATTCCTTTGAAAGGAAATGCTTAGACTTGGTTATATATTAGAGTAGGAAACAAATTCTTCCCACTTATATTTTTCTTTAACTTTGATATTATTCCTTCCAGTATTGGTTCTGATCCTATTAAGATGCTTCGGCTTCATACTTGATATAAGAAATATAAGCATCTAGGCATAATAAGTATCAATATCATAAAATTGGTTCTCATAGGGTTTCACACATAACTAGTGTCATTTTCATGAATGTAGATTGTGAAAAAGAACTCCACCTCAAAAATTAAAAGAAGTAGAAAAGGTGTTTGAAGAATCATGACTGAGATAAGGACTCGTCAATTAATATGCACCTCTGAAATGATTAATTATATTAAAATGATCAACCTACCATTACCATCGAATTTTTATTTTATTTTCCTTAAAATAATATGGTACATGTATTAGACACAGCAAACCGAATAGAGACACAAATTAATATTTATTATGAAGAAAGTAATTTAATATCTCCCATTAGCATTTTGTTATCACCAATATCTCTCATTTGTATGGAATGAGAAATTAATAATTATTGTTATTATTATTATTATCAATATTTATAGTCAACAATGGAAGTTAGTTTTTTTTCATCAACTTTTCTAGCGATTACGATTAAAAAGATATAAAGATATGTGGAAAATTTTTTAGAGAAGGGGTAGAATCAAATACGTATTAATTTTAAAAAAATTAAACGTTAGAAATCAAAGGTTTGGGTTTGTTAGATTTCAAGAGGTCGTTAATGAAGAAGCGTTGAAAAGTAGGTTAAACCTAGATAGGGACTTGAAAACTGAGGGTTAACATGCCAAAATATAAGAGTGAGGAGACGAGGAAGGAGTGGAACAACAACCATAGACTAATGCAATAGAGGAAGGTGTGGAGGATGAAGGAGCAACGATAAACTTACGCACAAGAAATGTAGAAGGGGAAGGAAATGAGGGAGTAGGGCGGTGCGGCTGCAAACGTTACCCGTGTTACGGTTAAGGAGGAGAGTACAAAGTTGTTGAAAGGGTTATTTGTAGGAAGAATAATTGAGGTAGGGAGGTGTAGGTTGTCAAGGAGAGTTTTATTATGGAGGGGTTCAATTTTATCAAAGTAAGGTATCTGGGGGAGAAGTACGTGTTACTTTCCGGAGAGCAATGATTGGTTTGGAACGATCTTTGAATCGGTGGAGCCATGGAATAATTGTTTCGTAGTAGAGGAAAAGCTCGTCTAGATGCGATGCATAGGTATCCCTCTTAGGTTTTGGAGTAGGCAGTGCTTCGAGGAGATAAGAGGTCTTGTTGGATCCTTGGTGGAAGTAGATTAAGCAACCATAAGAAAAGAAGTGTTGGAATACGCGAGGTTGCACATTAGGGTGCCAGTGGATTGAGAGGCAAAGATTATCAAATACGTGTGCGTAAATGGAACTCAGAGTCGGGTTTTTATGGAGGAGGAGCCTTCCTACATGGATTTCTTACATGTTATACCTCAAAAATGGGGGGACTGCTCAGAGGTGGAATTGGAGGTTGGAACAAAGGAAAAAGGAGGGGCGGAGCTCTATGAGTCTGAGTGTTCGAACTACAGTGATGAGAAGGAGGATAGAGCAAGAACCGATGAAGAGTCTTCGGTGCAGTGCCCAGGGAAGGAGAAACACCACATGGGAGGCGCGTGTAGTGCTTCACGTGGATTTTCCAAAAACGGGGGAGGTTACATCAAAATGGAGGGTGACAATGTCTGCAAGGAAAGAAGATGATGGCAGAGTCTCTAAAGAACTAGTGGCAACGCAACAACGCTTGAAGTGTTTTGAATTTGTAATGGCTAAAAGAATAGGGAGGAGGGAAGACCTAATTTGTGATGGGTTGCTTAAGGCCCAATTGAAGGAAGACGTTGGAATTAGCGGGTTTAAGGGTTTGGGCCCAATTGAAATAGTAGCAGAACAGTATGGGTGTGTGGTGCAAGCCTATACCTTTGGAATTTTGAGAGCCTCTGGAAATGGCGGACGTGGCTCGTGAAAGGGATGAAGGCGCGACGGAGTTACGCCCGAAGCGAAGGGTGGAGAAGATGAGGCACAAGTGAGTGTGAGAGGAGAGGACAAGAGCCTTTTGGCTCATGTTCACGCGGAAATAACATCATCCACGAGAGTAGTACCCTTCACGACAACCAAGCCAGTGAGGACAGTGTAGTCGTCGGCTCTATCATGGTGGTGGCAGGGAACGCAAGAGGAACAAAAGCAAATGGCGCAACCCAAAGTTAATCACTTTGGAAGAAGCTATCGTACGATCTCATGAGATAGTGGTGGCAGTGACTGCTTTCTTTAAGTGCAGAGTAAAAGGAGCTGCGGTAGGGGAGAAAAGAATACTAGGCTCGGGTTTGGTAAGGAATTTTGTTTGAAGCAATGGCAATGAGCATATGGAAGATGAGGGTAGTCCAAACAGAGGTGTAAGCGCGGGAAGCAGGGCGGGAATGGAGGGAACGCCAGGATCTACACTAATGAACAACTCAAGACAATAGGATCAAAGGTTAGACAAATTAAACAACTATTTATCTGATAGTGCTGTTTGGAATTGCAATAGGATTTTATGGATGAAAATGGAACCTGCAGAAGCTATAAGAATTTGGAATTTGGAATTTGGGAAAGGAAATGGGTTTTTTCGTTCATAGATGAGGAGGATGTGGTTATAAGCCACCTTTAGTCTATGGAGTTCAGGGATAATGTTGTAAGTAGGAGGACGAGTATTGTAGTAAAATAGGCTTTAAAACGGAAAAAATTGGTTTCCCGAGGCGTGAGTAATCACTGTCCGTAAGGACTTATCTGCGGTGTATTGCGCAAATCTCCCAAGATACAACAGGAACATCCCGGAGATTTCTGAGGATAAGAACTAACAAGTTTCTCTTTAAAAGAGTAATACCCAAATAGAACCCAGAGATATTATAATAATAAAATAATGAGGAGAGAGAAATTGAAAAGGAAAAATTGGAGAAAGAAGAAGATGGTGAACGGAGGGTTTGAAGAAGATGAAGAGGTGAGTGTGTGAGATGCATTTCTGAGTGGTTGGAGCTCTCTTTATATAGGGAGAGGATCCAAGAATCCGTTGCCTCTTCACAACTACTATCGTGGCACGTTCCATTGACTGGCCGTCGGAAACGGAGCAACCGCCAGAAGATTGGGGAAGATCGCGAAGATGAAAGAACGCAGCGAGAGTGAAGGATGTGAACCTTCCCTAGACGTGCGGCCACGATCCAGGATGTGGAGGGTAACGATGCGTATCAACTTGGCATAGATCCAGTAACCGTTCCACTTCCGCGATCTACTCCAACGTCCCCGAAAAACGCTAAGGTTCTGCACACACTATGTTTTCTTTTGTTTTTTTATTTTGCAATACTTGATTCTGTTTTACAACAATCCCCCACATATTGCAAAGGATAAAACATAGAGATAAAGAAAGAAAATAATATTATGGGTTCATCTAAGATGTAATGCATCAGAACTGGTGTAGCAAGCTATATGAACCAGTCTTAGATTGATGAACATAACACATAGTGTAGTTGGTATAGCAAGCTATATGAACCAAGACACTTAGTATGTGTTAGAGGTTTATCAATCACAATACACCCCCACATTACTTGTTGTTATCGCTGTGTTGCGCTACTAGGCCATGCGTGTGCCCGATATTCATGAGTGTTATAGAGATCTTGCCAAGATCTCATTCAAGCGGCCCCACTTGACACTCATATAGGTGATTCCATCAAGTGTATGCTGCAAATCATAGACCACCCATAAGGGATATGAAAATCATTAAAACTTTGTAAATCGTTAAAACTCTTTTACCTCTGAATTTTAACCACAAAGTTTATCCTCTTGATAATGCAGTAACTAGCACTTTCACACACCATAGGAATGGACATAATTGATTTAAAATCAATATGAGTGCTAGCAAAACTAACCAGTGACTTGTTTTTACCCATATGAACCTTATTCATGGGATCTCCAATCACAAAGGTTGGGTTTCCATCACTTGTTTGTTTGCAAGTGGCTTAAGTCACATTCCCCTCGATGTTTCTAAAATCATTTTTCTCCCTAGGGGTTTTGTCAAAGGATCTGCCAAATTCCGTTCTGACTTAACATAGTCAATAGAAATCGTTCCACTCTTTAACAGTTGTTTCACCAAATTGTGTCTCAATTGTATATGTCTATTCTTTCCATTGTAGCTTTTATTTTTAGCTATAGCTATTTCCGATTGGCAATCACAATGCATTGATACAGATGGGGTTGGTTTCATTCCTAAAGGAATGTTTACTAAGAAGTTTTTCAACCACTCAACTTCACTACCAGCCATTTCTAGAGCAACAAACTCAGATTCCATTGTTGATCTTGCAATAATAGTTTGTCTGGCTGACCTCCATGTAACTGCACCACCCCCAAGTGTAAATACATAACCACTAGTGGACTTTGTCTCATCTGAATCAGAGATCCAGTTAGCATCACTATACCCTTCTAGCCCAGCGAGAAATCCACTATATTCAAATGACATAATCCATTGTACCTCTTAAATATTTCATGAGTCTTGCAAGTGCATCCCAATGATCCTGACTAGGACATTGAGTCTATCTACTCAATCTACCTACTGCATAAGCAATATCTGGTCTAGAAAAGCTCATTAAATGCAATAAGCTCCCAATTATCTGGGCATACTGAGTTTGAGAAATAGATTCTCCTTTGTTCTTCTTTTATTTAGAGTTAACATCATAAGGGGTACTCACTGACTTAAAGTCATAGTAACCAAACTTCTTTAGAAGTTTCTCAATGTATTTTTCTTGGGATAGTAATATACTATCTTCCTTCCTTATGATTTTAACTCCTAGAATCACACTTGCTTCACCCATGTCTTTCATCTCAAACTTAGATCCAAGAAACAATTTTGTTTGAAGAACTATATCATTGCATGTACCAAAAATTATCATGTCATCCACATACAAACATATAATGACATATTCACCATTTTCAAATCTAGAATACACACATTTATCAGCATCATTGGTAGAAAAACCTTCACAAAGTAAAACATTATCAAGTTTTTCATGCCATTGTTTTGGTGCTTATTTTAAACCATACAAAGATTTTAAAAGTTTGCATACTTTTTCCTTTTGACCTGGAACTACACATCCTGCAGGTTGAGTCATATAAATTTCCTCTTCTAACTCACCATTCATAAAAGCTTTTTTAACATCCATTTGGTGAATTACTAACTTATGGATAGGTGTTAAGGCTAGCAACACACGGATAGAGGAAATCCTAGTAACAGGTGCAAAAGTATAAAGTAATTTGTGTTATGTTTTTGAGTAAAACCTTTAGCAACTAATCTTGTCATATATTTCTTTATGGATCCATCAGGATGGTACTTCTTCTTAAAGATCCACTTACAACCAATGGGTTTTGCTCCTTTAGGCAGATCTACTAAGGTCCATGTATTATTTTTCTTAATTGAATCAAGCTCATTTTTAATGGCCTTATCCCAATGTTTAGCATCAGGAGCACTAGTAGCTTCTAAAAAACTTATTGGATCATTCTCAACTAGATAAGTATAAAAGTCATCTCCAAAAGATGTTTCCTTTCTCTGTCTTTTACTTCTCCTAACATCCTCACTCAAGGTATCACAAGCACTATCTATAGGTTGTTCAGATGTACCACTGCTCTTTAGTGGAAAGATGTGTTCAAAGAACTCAGTGTTTTTCGTCTCTACTATAGTGTTACGTTCAATTATATCACTGTTAAGAACTAGAAACCTATAGGCAGCACTATGTTCTGCATATCCTAAGAACATACAATCAGATGTTTTAGAGCCTATTTTCCTTTTCTTAGGATCAGGTAACATCACTTTAGCTAAACACCCCCACACTCTTAGGTATTTCAGATTAGGTTGATAACCTTTCCACAACTCATAGGGTGTTTTACCCGTTTTCCTATGTGGTATCCTATTTTGTAAAAAACACGCAGTAAGCAGAGATTCACCCCATAAATTATCAGGAGCATTAGAATTAATAAGCATGGCATTCATCATTTCTTTAAGAGTCCTATTTGCCCCAGAGTCTATCATCCATTTGCTCACATTTGTCACAAGGTTTACTTGTGAAACGACTGCCATAATAGTATCTTCCCCTTCGGCTAGATTTGCCTTAGGAGGATAGTCGTTTTTGGCCCTATGTCTGCACTGAGGTGCATGATGGCCTGGCTTTCCACAGACAAAGCAATCACCCTTTTTCTTGAAAGTGGGGTTAGTTCCACTGGGACGAGAGAATTTGTTATATTTCTTTTTATGATCAAATTTTTTCTCGAACTTTTTTGGATCTAGTTTGTCTTCTACCACGTTTGCTTTGGCAGACAGAGTTTTGGCTTTCCACAGACAAAGCAATCACCCTTTTTTGGATCTAGTTTGTCGATCAAGAATTCGGACACGAATTCATCCGGCAAGGTTATGCTTTCAGTTTTAATATCTTCAATCAACTTGTGATATTCGTTTATTTGGATTTTGATGTCTTTGCCTTCGATCATCTCCTAGCGATAGTAGTTTGCAATTACGAACCTTTGTCTAACGATGTCTTCAGAAGTATATTTGAGGATAAGAGAATCCCAAATATCTTTCGCATTCTTATAAGAAGCATAAACATCGAACAGATCATTAGATAACACACTGAGTAAAGTGTGACGACATACCTTATTCGCATGAATCCAATCATCAACTTGCTTCGTAACCGTGGTTGAGTCGGGTTTGGCAGTTGTAAGTGCATGAGCAACTCCGTACATGTCCAATAGGGTGGACATGCGTTCTTGCCAACGTCGGAAGTTCTGACCGGTGAAGACTTCAATTTTAGAGACATCCGGAAATGGTTTCGCAAAAATGGTTTGCGTTACGGAAACAACATTTGATGTTCTCGGAGAAGTGTTGTCGTGTTTGTTCGTATTTTCAGCCATAAGTCCTTACGATTGTAGTAAAATAGGCTTTAAAACTAACAAAATTGGTTTCCCGAGGCGTGAGTGATCACTATCCGTAATGACTTATCCGCGGTGTATTGTGCAAGTCCCCCAGAATACAACAGGAACTTCCCAGAGATTTCCGAGGATCAGAACTAGCAAGTTTCTCTTTAAAAGAGTAATACCCAAATAGAACCCAGAGATATTATAATAATAAAATAATGAGGAGAGAGAAATTGAAAAGGAAAAATTGGAGAAAGAAGAAGATGGTGAATGGAGGGTTTGAAGAAGATTAAGAGGTGAGTGTGTGAGATGCATTTCTGAAGTGGGTGGAGCTCTCTTTATATAGGGAGAGGATCCAAGAATCCGTTGCCTCTTCATAACTACTATCGTGCCACGTTCCATTGACTGGCCGTCGAAAACGGAGCAACCGTTGGAAGATTGGGGAAGACCGCGAAGATGAAGGAACGCAACGAGAGTGAAGGATGTGAACCTTCCCTAGACGTGTGACCACGATCCAGGATGTGGAGGGCAACGATGCGCATCAACTTGGCATAGATCCAGTAACCGTTCCACTTCCACGATCTACTCCAACGTCCCCGAAAAACGCTAGGGTTCTGCACACACTCTGTTTTCTTTCGTTTTTTTATTTTGCAATACTTGATTCTGTTTTACAACAAGTATTAGCATGATGGAGAATAGTGTTTCTGATGATGAAACTAATTAGTATGAACATTAGGGGAGTAGGGGAAATTCTAAAAGGAAATCTCTAGAAGATCTAATTCAGAAAGAACTGGTGGATGTCGTGTGCTTACAAGAGACAAAGTGTAAGGAGCTGGGGAAGGAGTATATCTTTAAGATGTGGGGAACTGATTAGATTGATTGGCTTGAGAGGGGAGTTGAAGATAGAGTTGATGGGGTCTTAATGATGTGGAGGAGAAGTTGCTTTCATTTGGTTAATGTCATCTCTGGGGAGAATTATTGTATTGTTGAAGGGGAGTGGAAAATGAGGGTGACTACCTAAATCACCATAGTGAACATTTACAGTTCGGGAACCCTAAGGGAGAAGAGTGTTATTTGGGAGAATATTCAGGAAAGGAGAAAGACGCAACTCTCAACGGCATGGTGCGTGGTTGGCGAATTTAATTCTATTAGGAGGCCAGGTGAGAGGAAAAGTGTGAACACTAATATTGACTACAAAAGGGAGATGAGAAGGTTTAATGATTTTATTACAAGTCAAAATTGATTGGCATCCCGATGGTTGGGACAAAATTCACGTGGTACAAACCCAATAGGACGATTAAGAGTATAATAGATCGGATTCTTTGTTTCAAGGGAGTGGTTGGATAAATGGCTAGATAGAAAAAAAGTTGTTCTCGGTAGAGCGGTGTCTGATCATTATGCCCTGGTGTAAAAAGATCGACCATGGATTGAGGTCCTAAACCGTTCATAAGTCTAGATATTTGGCATACACATGATAGATTTAAAGACTTCGTTCACATCAAATGGGAGAGTTATGAAGTGTAGGGCAGTGGGTTATTTGTCTTCAAAGAAAACCTTAAGAAGTTGAAAGCAGATTTAAAGGTGTGGAATAAAGACGTTTTTGGAAATATAAATAAGGCTCAGAACACTAAGTATTTCCACTCAGTTATTAAATGGAGGAGGTTAAGAAATGGAATCAGCGGCCTAAGAGAAAATGGCCAATGGCTCGAAGATCAAGTGGCGATGAAGGGAAAGGTTAAAGATTTCTTTAAAGAAAGGTTTAATGGAGGGGTTTGGCAACAAGTCAGGCTCGACAACGCATATTTCACTTGTATCTCAGATGAAGATAATGGTATGTCAGTAAAAAAGAATCACTAAGGAAGAAATAAAGAATGCAGTGTGGAGCTGCAAAAGCTCGAAGAGCCTGGGCCTTGACGGGTTCATAAAGTTTTGTTGGGAAGTGATCAAGGCGGATATCATAATGGCAGTGCATGACTTTAAGGAGAGTGGTAGGTGGCTAAGGGGAACATACGCCTCTTTTATATCTCTTATTCCTAAAGTGGAGAACCCTCAACTTTTAAATGAGTTTAGACCGATCTCATTGGTGGGTTTCCTATATAAAATAGTTGCTAAAATCATGTCCTTGAGGTTGAAGAAGGTTTTGCACAAAGTCATACATGTCAGGCAATCTGCACTTTTTGAGGGTAGAATGGACAGTGTGTTAGTGGCCAATGAAGTTCTAGAAGAGGTGAAGAGGAGAAAGAGGACCTGTATTTTTTTTTCAAGGTTGGCTATGAAAAAGGCGTATGACTCAGTTAACTGGGATTTCATTTATTATATGCTACAAAGGCTTGGCTTCTGTAGACTTTGGATTGATCAGATAAGAGCATGTATTGAATCCTCATCGATTTCGGTATTAGTTAACGGTAGTCCTACTCAGGAGTTCAAACACAGGAGGGGATTGAGACAAGGAGATCATTTAGCGTTGTTTCTTTTCCTTATAGTGGCAGAGGGCTTAGCTGGAGTAGTAAGAAAAGCGTTGGACAAAGAGTTGCTAGAGAGTTTGACAGTTGATGAGAAGCTAGTAAAGGTGAATATGCTTCAATATGTGGATGACACACTTTTCTTTTGTAAATCGAATCCCCAAAGTGTGTTTGTGATCAAGGCCATGCTAAATTGCTTCGAACTTACATCAGGTTTAAATGTAATTTTTTTAAAGAGCTGCATAGGAGGAGTAGGATGCAATCAACATTTGCTTTAGTGTTGTGCTTCAATCTTGAATTGTGAAGTAATGAAAATCCTTTTATGTACTCGGGGTTGCTTGTTGGGAGGGTCATAAAAGAAGAATCTTTTGAGAAGGGGTGGTGGAGAAAGTGAGAAATAGGCTAGGTAGATGGAAAGGTAAGTTTATCTCTTATGGTAGGTCGCTTGTGTTTGATTAAATCTGTGTTTTCTTCTCTTCCTATAGTCAACGCACATTCTCTAGCCTGTAACAATTCTTGTAGGAATTAATTCATTTTTTTCATTATAAATAATTGGCATACCTCCTTTCTTAGGTACCACCTGTATTGACTAACCCAAACACTGTCTGAAATGGGATAAATTATTCATGCTTCTAAAAGCTTTTGTACCTCCTTTCCAACAACCTCCTTCGGAGAAGGGTTTAAGCGCCTTGGTAGTTAAGCTACAAGTTTGAAATCCTGCTCCATGTGAATTTTATGCATACAATATGATGGTCTTATATCTTTCAAGTCAGCCAATGTTCATCCTATAGCTTCTTTATTTGCCTTCAGCACTTCTATTACTTTTTTCTCTTCTTTTTCGGATAAACGGTTGCTTATGATACATGGTTTCTCCCCATTTTCTTCAAGAAAAATATACTTCAAATGAGTTGGCAACTGTTTTAGCTTTATTTTTTGTGGAGTGCTGGCTTTATTTAACTTTAATTCATCAAAACCCCCTTGATGTACTCCTTTTGGCTTCCCTAGATCTTGCATTCCTTGACTTCCTTATCCTCCTAGTCTTCTAAATCATCATTATTATTTAGGATTGCTTTCATTAACGAATCATCTGCAGATATTTGTCTTTGATTTTCCAAATATAGTTCATCAAGTGCATCCATCCTAAAACAATCCCTCTCATCAAAAGATGTTTTATTGCTTCAAATACATCAAAGCTAACTTCTTCATCCTGCACTCGAACCTTCAACTTCCCTTCGTCCACATCAATCATAATTTTTGCATAAATGGACGTCCAAGAATGAGAGGTACTTCAACATCTTCCTCTATGTCCATGATTACAAAATCAACTGAGAAATAGAATTTGTCTACCTTCACCATAAGATCTTCAACTATTCCATGTGGATATTTTATTGATCTGTCAGTTAATTGCAATGTCATCCTTGTAGGAAAAATTTCAACATCTCCAATTTTCTTCATAGACAGTGGCATGAGATTAATGCTTGCCCAAAGATTTAGCAATGCCTTACCCACTGTAAAATTTCCTATTGTGACTGGCAAAGTAAAACTCCCAAGATCTTTAGATTTTTATGTCAATGATTTCTGAATAATGGCACTACATCCTGCTTCTAGTTCCACGATTCCTTGTTCCTTTAATCTTCTCTTTTTGGTAAAGAGATCCTTCATAAATCTGGCATAAATATGCATTTGTTCCAAAGCTTCAGTGAAAGGAATACTTATCTCCAATTGTTTCATAATTTCACAAAATCTGATAAAATGTCCTTTTTATATTCTTTCTTGAGGGAGCATGTGGATAAGGTAAATCTAAAATTGAATTTTTTTTTTCCTATTCTCTTTTTTCTTTTCTTCTTGTACCCTCTCACTTTTTTCTTTCTTCTCTTCTTTTTCCTCTTCACTCTCTGTTTTTCTTTCCTCACTTTTTCTCTCTTCTTCACTCTCCATGTTTCTTTCCTTAACTTTTCTCTCTTTCTCAACAATCAAATTATCACCAATCCCCTTTCCTACAACTATCTCACTTCTAGTAGTGACTGATGATGAGCATATATTTATTCACACTCAGTTGCCTTAATCATAGATTATTGGACTATAATAATAAATAAATCCATTATTTTAATTAATATTCTTATAATTGGGTTTATTTGGGTCTTAACTATTATTTTTGTTAATTTTTTGTTTTTAGAGTAAATTATTCGAAGGAAGCATCTACCTTTGTGAATGTGTCAAATATGCAACAGTCCAAGTTGTTTCTTGAACCAAAACGGGAAACATGTTCCGAGGAGAAGAAAGAGAAAATAAAATCTACAATATCTCAAAAACAAAATTGGAAGCAAATATTTCGCAAAATACAAGAATTTTGGAAACTTGAAAACTGTTAACAAAATATAAACTACAATATTTTCCCAAGATCCTTGGAGCATAAAAACCTATAAAAGGACACAAGCATCAAGGAGAAAAGGGGGGAGCGTCATAGGGTTTTCTTAGTTTATTTTCTTCTTAGTAATTCTTTTGTTTTACCTCCGCATGGAAGGCTAAACCTTTTTGGTTGATTCCTTTGTAATTTGCCATTGAGTTCTGAGGTTTTGTTGAATAAAAGTTTCGATTTTTAATTCTCTATAGCAATTGTTTTTATTGTCTAATCTCCCGAAAAACTAGTTTTTGTGAGAGGTTGTATTTGAACGCATGATTGAGAGTCTTCTTTGTCTTAAACTTTGGTTTCTTAGTTAGTTCGCATCGTTCTAATTAATTTCTTGGGCACATGATTCAAGAGATAGGAGGTAAGCATTCCCATGGAGTATACGCATGGAACAAAGTGAGTATTGATTAAACCAGTAGACGCATGTTTTACTAGTGAGTTTCAGTTGAATTAGATTGGCGCATGTTTAATTTGGTTTAACTCTGTTGGAAGATTCAGAAAAGATTAATCTTTAGAGAACATGTGAAGAATTCAATGGTGGAAGAACTTGGGGATCAACCGCATTTTATTTTCTATTTCAATCTCTTTTATATTTTCTGCATAACTATCGTAACCCCCTTTTTATTATTATTGTTATTACTAACTTTTCATTGCTTGTAGATAGATTTTGAATTCAGTTAACTGAATCACTATTGGATTTGTTGGGAGACGATTTGTGGTCATCTGACCACAATTATACTATCATATCTCTAGTGTTGGACAAGTCTACGCTAGAATCATATTAATTTGACAGCAAAACGACAGTTATCAACTGACGTACATTACTCCCTGGACTTCTTCAACTATTGTGCCATTTGCCCAATTGTGACTCCAAATTCTCAAAACTCTTTTGATGGGCAATGTTGTTGTGTGTGTAAATTTCTCTATTATATCTTCTAGTTTGCTTATTCTCTCTTGGGACGAAGGATATAGTGGTTGGTGTTGTTCAAAAGTGTCTTGCTTAAAACTTTGATTTTGATTTCTTCTCTCACCTTGCCTTCCTTGATTTTCCATATAATTTTTTTTTCTTCAGATGAATTATTCTGATAAGCACAGTGCCCATTGAAATGATCACCTCCACACAATTCACACCTTATTTATTGACCCTGACTTTGAGAAACCTTCACAAATTGTATTTGTTGAGGAAGTTTAGTCATTTGTGTAGTTAATGCTTCCAACTGTTGTGTCGGAATTTTATTTTGAGCCACATGTGTGTTTAAAATATTATGATCCATCATCCCCTTCTTTGGCTAATTTTTGCTATCATTTTGGGCTTGATAATCTATGGATGTCATTACCTCAATAATCTTTGTTTCTTTTTCTACATCAATTGCCATCATTGTACCACTAGTTGCAACATCTAGAAGCATCTTGATATCAGATCTAAGACCATTATGAAAAACTCTCAGTTGAGTAATGTCTTCAAACCCATGATTTGGGCCTTTTCTAAGCATAATTTTGAATCTTTGCCATGTCTCACTAAAAGATTCCTCTGCTCCTTGTCTGAACATATAGATTTCAGACTTTGCTTTGATGTAGCGAGAGATTGGAAATAAAATTGCATAAATTTTTCTTCTACATCATTTCAGCTAGTAAAGCTCTGATTAGGAGACTTGAGTCATTCCTTAGCCTTTCCTGCCAATGAAAAATAAAATACACGCATATAGACATTTTCAAGATCATTTGAATGGAAGCACATTGTTCCCACCAATTCATAAAATGTACACAAATGTGCATATGGATCTTCATGATCTATTGCTGTAAATTGATGGGTACTGATGAGAGTGAGAAAACGTGTTTTATATCCAAGACCTTGATTGTAGCAGGTATTGCAATACTAGAAAAATGTCTTGACACTCGATACATGACATAATCTCCAAGTGTCCTCCTAGGAGGTGAAAAATATGAGTGGAAAAAGAAGAATTTGTTGAAGATTCCTCTTTAGTGTCTCATTGCTTCTTTTTTGCCTTTGTCTTTCTATTTCTTTTAGTTGCCCTTTCAATCTCTGCTTCAAATAACAATTGGTCTTTGAGAATTTGACCTCTCAATATAATATAAAATACCTAATTATTAGTAGAAGGATTCACTAGTTATGAAAAAAAATTTAAAAAAAAAAATTAAAATTAAAAACAATTAAAAGAAAAAAAAACAGTAAATAAATTCAAGAATAAAAAAAAGACTAAATCTTAAACTAAATAGAAACAAATAAAAGAAAATAAATTCAAGATAACAATTTAAACAATAAAAACAAAATAACTAATCCGGAAAAAAAAATAGTAACAACTTTAAACACAATAAAAACAAATCAAAACAATTAAAATATTCACAATATTTTGGAAATTATACTCAAAAAATCAAACTGTTCCCTGACAACGGTGCCAAAAACTTGATGACTTTTTACGGCAGGTGCAACGTGTTGTCAAAAGTAATAATGTGTCCATAAGGATGGATGTCAAACCCACAAGGAACAATTGAATAATCAAGTCAAATGTTCGCTAAATATAAAAACAAAACAACAAAAAGTGTGTTGAAAGTGGTTGTGTTGGCAATGATTAATCAGAAAACATTTAAAGAATTGGTTGCTTCAAGTTGGAAAAAATAGGGATTAGGTTTCATCTTTCTCACTTTTTATGTATTTTGTTACTATGGTAACATTATGTTCTTTTACTGATATTGATACCCGTATAAAATTCATTTATATCGATTCCTTGCATATAAAATTATTAAGATGCTTCCTAAATATCGATTTCTCGCATATTCATAAAAACAACTTAGAATCAAGCTCAGACGTTAATAGCAATTAATATTTCAAGTTTATTCCTAGCACTCAAATATGTTAAGTATTACTTTTTAGGTCAGAACCATAAAAATATTTTCCAGTCATATTTAAGATTCTAGATCAAGAATTAGAAACAAAACAATAATATCAATAATCAATCAAGAAAAAAATATTATATTTAAATATCACCTCAATATATAAGAGTTCGAACAAATTACTCTCAATCCCAAAGGATAGAATTAGCCACTCATGATGACTATTACACACAAGGATGACATGAAAAGAAGATCTAGAATGTTTCTCCTTGACGGCTGCCTCCTCTAATGTTTCCTACACCTCCTAATCTCCCAATTGGATTACAAGTCACTCAATGGTGTTTTCCTTTCAATCTGACACACTAGGGTTGAGCCTCAAGCCTCCTATTTAACCTAATTTGCTAAGGTTAAGTGACTTCTTGTGTGGCGCATTTGGGGTTTGTGTGCACTTGTGCATTTTGGGGCCTTCCAACTTTCTCCTTTTAGCTTATATTATTCTTCTTTAGCCCAGGTATCTTCATTCTTTCCTAAAAACCTGAAATTAACATAATTTGGGAATAAAATGTTCTTATTCAAATAAAGATCATAAAATATGTATAAATTCATAAATTATGGATTATTTTATATTTATTTTAGCAATTAATACTCATAAGTGCCTATATTTTAATATGAAATATTATTGAAATTAGGCATTTGTCAGTAACATCAAAGCTACGCTTAGCATGTTTTTCTTACTCTGATTGATGTCTGGAACCATTGGTGTGTATGAGATCTATTAAGAATAATAATGGCTAGAGGTGCGAGGGTAAAAACAGATGTGTGAGTACAAGTGATTAGGGGTAAGGTAGAGAAGAGTAGGCTTGCCCAAGGTTAGAGGTATGTTCTTGTCTCTTATATAAGGGTTGAGATATCCCTAAAATACCTCCATTTTATATTTATTTTTTTTGCAGATAAAAAAGTTAAAAAAAAAAGATTATCAATATTTATATTATGAAGAGAATTTACTAAAGAAGAACCACATCAAAGAATCTTTATAAAATATCAAAGAAATATAAAAAAAAAAGTTTAAAGAAAAAAATAATTTAAGATAAACTCAAAAAGCTTAAAAATGATATAATATAATATAGAAAATTGTAAAATAGTGTAAACTTTATTTAAAATATATTGAAAAACTCTAGAAACTTCTAAAAGGTTCTAATATAAGTTAGTTAGAGTTAGTTCATCCATCTAACTAACTTCCTATTAGATGTGAAAGAAAAGTTGCAATTATCTTCCCATCCTTTGAATCTAGGATTTGGCCACCTTGAGTTATTCCTCCTTGAAAATTCCTTAAACTTTGTACCCTCTATTATTTGTAGATTTATAGATAGATTTATTCCTTTATTTTTAAATTTGATTAGTGCTTTGATTTTATTTTTATTTTAAAATATGGGACCTAAATGGGCAGGACCAACCTAATGGTGAAAGAATTCTAAAGTAAAAATTTTGTTTATAAAAATAATTAACAAATATTATTTTATTGTTGACTAAAGGTTAAGCATGTAATCTTGGACATGTGACTTAGCTATATGTCTATTTAAGGAAGGGTGCCTTAATCATTTAAATTGGTTTTATGAAATTCAAATTCTGTACCGGACATTAAGCGTCTCTTTGTTTTACCTTTTAACTCGTTTACCACATCTTTTTAATATAGTTTATTAGCTTTTAACAATAAAACAAAAGAAAAAGCTGTTTGTTAAAAAAGGTTTTAACTTTACTCGAATATGTATATTCACATTTATTAGTGGCATGTACAGAAGTGTTTTATTTATTATGAGGATTCCCTTAAGCTTAAAAAGAAAAACACAAAAATAACTTTAAAGATGACTACTCTATTATCTTTGTTTTTCGGAATTGTTATTTTTTAGAAAGTAAAAAAAAAATATTAGTTAAATAGATACAAATTTAAAAAATATTTAACAATAAGTTAATTTAAAAAAAAAAAATAGTTTTTAAAATTGTCTCTAATATAGTCACTATAGCAACTAATTATTTTTTGTCTCTAAAATTGATTTTTATTTCATGATTTTCTGGTAGTGTATTCATTAATATGTTTTTATGAAATTAGTCATTCGATGAAAAAAAAAATATTTTTCAGATCATATGTATATATACACGACAAGAAAATCATGAAATAGAAACTTAGAGACAAAAAAAAAATTAGTTGCTATAGTGACTAAATTATAGACCATTTTAGAACTAAAAAAAATTTTGGTCTTTAAATTAGTTTTTATTATTGTTAAATGGTTTCTAAATTGATATCTAATTAGCAATCAAAATTTTTGCTACCAAATTTAGAAACTAATTAGATATCAATTTATAAATCATTTAACTTAACTAATTTAGAAACCAATTTTCTCCTTTAAATTAATAATTCTAATATTAGTAGAAAAATTTAAATAATGCAAAAGAGAGACAATGAAGATATATAAGAAAGTTCTTCATGATGGTGAAATTATGAAATTATTTCTCTTTTGCTTCTATATCTTATATAGGATTTTGTAAAACTTCATCAGAGTTCTCATTATTATTTTTTTAAAATGAAAGTTGTGATGTTCAGTGACAATATCGATGTATCTGCACAATTCAAATTGAAGTTGTATATGCTATGTGCCCACGCCCAAATGTTTAATATTTGTTTGACTTTATGAAAATAGTTGGATCCTTTTGTAAACAAAAACATTATTTTGTTTTGGGAATTTAGATCATATAAGTTTTGCAGACTAAGTGGCCAGATTTAGTAACTGAGAAAAAATAAATTAAAGCGGAAAGGGTTGAAACTGAGAATAAAGTTTCTGAATTGGGCTATCCTTTTATAGCTTAGTTAGGCTCAAAGGTTTAAGACTTAAATAAAATAACAAAATTTCAGGAACCTTCCCAAACTTCCCGGAAAAAGCAAACGAGTAACGAAAAAGAAATCTTCGTTTCTGATGAAAACGCGAAACCCTAAACGTGTTCGTTTGCTGAGAAAATTATACTATCTCTTTCCTATTTTTGTCTTTTGCTTTTCTCTTGGTGTGTCTTTTTATTCGTAAAAATAAATAAATAAATAAATAAATATATATATATATGAACTATAAATCATAATACAGTAAATTTTCACATCTTTTCTAAATAATTTAATTCTCTGAAATTTAAAACAATAAACAATTGAACCAAAAGAGTAAATCTTACAAAAGTTTACTTAATTGAAAACATACAAGTTACAGAATTAATGCACCACTTAGAATAAGTAAAATAAGCAGAAACAGTTTTAGTCTAAAATAAGCAGAAACAGTTTTAGATGTTACTCGTGTGTATTGAGAAAATTATAATTTGCTTTCATTTACCTCAAACAGAATACAAAAATCTCAATTGATTTCAATTATTACACAACACATTGAGGAGTAATATATATTGTGGGATTGTATAGGGATGAACTAGTTCATCTTTTCTAAAAAAAATAGAGTAATAAGTGGTACAGGAAAAAGATAGTACTATTCGGAGAGAAAATAATATTCATAAAATAAAGTGAAAGTATGTGAAGTGTGATTATGGCGTGATGCCTTTGGAGTTGTTTCTGATATTAAAATAAGATGGAAGAAATTGTGTTGCTATGGTAGAGTATTTTACCTAGGGCAAAAGTGAAAGGTTTTTGGTATAACTGAAGCTCTGGGGTTGAAATCACTGTGGAGGAACGTGGTATGTGTGGTCCTTATTCAGAGATCTTAAATTAACAATAGAAAAGTTGAAGCTATATGCAGTCATGAATATGTATTTAATATTCTCGACAGACAATCCAAGAAACATACTTATGGTCCTCACTTGTGTGGATAATGGATCTAACTGTTATTCTTGAGTCCTAAAAACAACTTTTCTCTAACGTCTATTTTAAATATCACTTCCTCCAAATTTCAATTTAGGTTTCTTCAAGGTTTTTTTGTTATCATAGATTATCCAGAAATTGGTCATTATATATAGAATTAAATATGTATAACGTAAAATTAGTTTTAAATCTCTTATATATCTGTAATAATGAAATTATAAGAATATTTTTTTACTTAATAAACTAATTTTTAGTGTGAACTGTATTATAATATTATAATTTTTTTCAAAATGACTATTTTCTTACTATACATACCAAGTAAATATAAAATTTGAACTAAAAAGGAAAATCAAATTTACTTAAAAATACATTAACAAAAACATATTTAATTATATAACATATTTAACTATATTAGTTTCCGGTGTTTTTGTAAAGTCCTAAGTAGTGGTGTGGTGGCAATTGAAAGAGTTAATAATATTTTAATGGGGTGAGAATTAAGAAATAAAAGAGAGCAATAAAGAAGGAGGAAGAGTAAGATTTGATATGGGATTCTTTGTGACAAATTGGGACAATAAAGTAATATAAAGGTGAAAGTGGGTGTAGGCACATGAGTGGGAAAGAGACTTTTGTTTTGGGTAGAGAGAATTTGAGAGACCCAAAAGGTCTCTATGATGGAGTTAAAGAAAAACTCAAACATTCCAAATCTTTTCTCTTCTCTTGGTTAGGATTCTTGGCCCTTCATTCATCCCTAACTACTTCCCACTCAATTCTATAGTGCCTTTATTTCCCCATATTATTCTACTTTTAATCTTCCCATAAACTAACCCTCACCTTAAATGTTTTACTTTCAAATCCCTCTTTTTTAAACAAAACAAAATTCTCACCATCTTAAGAAGTTTGTGGAAGGAGATCATATTACAACTTTGCTTCTTCATATATACTCAATCAAAAACTTAAATACTTCTAATTAATATATCTATATAAAGATGGAATTTTCAAAAATAACTCTTCATAAAGTTATTTTTCGAATAACTTTTTTTATGAATTAAGTTTTACTAATTCGAATATTGAATATTCTGATATTAATTCAGCAAATGTACATACTAAATATTAAATAAATTGGACATTTGTAGAATTATGTAATCTGATAGATGATATTTTTTGTATTTTAAAAAATGTATTATATTAAATTAAATTTATTTAATAAAACATAACTAACAATTAAAAAATTTATAAAAAATATAGATTTATTTCATAAGAACTTTAATTTGTATTCTAAGAGATAAGGTGTGATATTTACTGGATATTTAAACTTGTGTATAGACAAATATGGCATTTTAAACTACGATTTGATAGAAAAAATTAAGTTAAATGTGTTTGACCATCTAAATGTACCATGGGCGTTGAGAAAAAATATGTCAATAAAATAGACTATGTTAAAAGAAACTATAAATCTAGAGGAGTTATAGAAAAAATTATTTTTGGAATATAAAAATGCATTCTAAAAACTGAATTGGCCTAATCCTACTAGGAACTCAAGTCACATTCCCGAGACAAATGTTCTCTAGTTGTATAAGATCTCAATGAATCTTCATATTTTTTTTAATTCCAACAATATTTTTTTAAGGATGTTAGAAAATTTGATTCATTTTTAAGTAGTGTTGATTGTTTTTGTTGACTGATAGTGAATGTTGGTGGTTTACATAAGTTTTGTGGTGTTTTTACTGGTAGTTGTTGTATTTTTATTCACTTATTTTTTTGGAAATCACAAAATTTAAAAAAATAGCGAGGTGCAAAAATGACTATAAAACTCAAAACACAAATTTATCAATCCTCAAATCTTTTGTCAATCCTCTCACATACAATCAAATAATAAAATTGTTCTGTCAAATTATGTGGTTTTAAAATGAAGATATACGACTAGAAGAAATGCAGAGGTGCAGAAGTTATTTACAAATATAGAATTATTTAAAAAATTAAAAAAATTAAGACTCACCTCTTAAGGTGGAGAGAGAATTTGTCCTTCTTTAATGCATACAGCGGAGCATTTATTTAAGTAACATTTTTTTTGGGCTTATTCTTTACTTGGGTCACATTTCAAATCCGGCAATTTCTCCCTCCACCATATCAATTTCAGCATGCACCCAATCAGTTTTAGAAAATGACAAAAATACCCCTCTTTAAATGATGAAAAATAATCTTACACAAAAATGGAAAAAATTATTTTTGAAACTTTTATCTGAAATATTTTGGATTTTAATTTTCGGAATATATTTTTGAATTCTGAAATTTTTTATCCATAATGTATTTTTAGTTTTGTGTTTAGAATTTTTTTTCCATAATGTATTTTTTTTATTTCTCAATTATAATTATTATTTTGGATTTTTTAATTTGGAATAAGGGTAGTTTTGGAAATTTAAAAAATTGATATGGTGGAGGTTAAAATTGATATGGTGCAGGAGGATAGTTTTGGAAATTTAAAAAATTGATATGGTGGAGGTTAAAATTGATATGGTGCAGGAAGAATTTGCCTTCAAATCCTTATGCTACTGGCAAATGAGTCTGCGCATAATTATCTACAGCCCAACAGATTGCTGGGCCATGAAGTGGACCAAAAGTTGAAAATTGCTTCCTGCAAATATTTTGAACCTCCATCCAATTAATTTTGAAAATTTCAAAAAATTTCCTTCATTCCCAAATTGAACATCCAGAATTGAAAAATAAATTATATTATGGAAAATAAAATTGGAAAAAGAATTTCAGAAAAAAAATATTCAAAAAATGTTCCAAAAATATAAATTCAGAAATGTATTTCAGAAATTCAAATTCAGAAAAGTGTTTTGAAAATTCTGTATTCCAAAATTCCAAATTTGGAATATATTCCCCATCCTATTTAAAAGTCAAAAAGTAATTGACCCAAAGGTTAAGTGAATGTAGTACGGTATGTTTGGGATTTAGGGTTTAAACCAACCTCAAACTTCTTCCATAACTCATTAAATGTGAGTGCCAACTTGTATCTTTTACTAAAAAAATTATCGTAAGTTTTTTCTACTTGACCTGTATAACTTGTATACTAAACAAGTTTAACTTTATATATATATATATATAGAAAGGACGTAATATTTGTTGTAGTGTTTTAATACTGATTTTGTTAATTAAAAAATGTAAAGGGAGAGAAAGAAAAACAAAACATTAGCATCGAAGAAGTATAAGATAAATGGTGATGGAAACAATGGAAAAGAATAATCCATATGGTTGGTTTTATCCACATAGCTCTATTGTGTATGTCAATTAGTAATTCTGAACATTCAGGAAAGTGGAAATTCTGTGAAATGTGATTGTAACTAGGCTTTACACTAATCAATAAGTTGCTACCTTATGTTTTTATATTGGTGTAAATATGCATGCTTCATCAATTATATCGATCCATCTATCGATAACTTCAACCATGTCTTTCAGATCGAATATCTTCAAATTTTATTCACTTCAAATGTGAAGCTTACCTCATGTATCATATTCTACTTTCTGTCACTTTTCACTTTTTTATTATTTTTTTTTTCTTTCAATTAGGTACATTTTAAGCCTGAAAAAAAAACAACTTTTCTACGTGGGATTATGACTGCTTCAAGAAGTTATAAATAAAACCTTCATTAAAAAATCCAACGATACTAGTATAAACTGGCGATTAACAATTTCTTTAACAAAAATAGAAAGAAAAAAGTAAAATGTTCTTTTTATAAATTGAAATTAACTTATAGAAAAGTTAAAAATCATATTTTTGAGAAATTGTATTTGTACAAATTTATTTATATATTTATGTATAAGTTAATTTTAATTTACTAAAAAATATTTTACTTTTTTTAAAATGTTTATGAGTTAGTTTAGTTTCTTTCAAATATTATTTTATTTTATTTTTTAGAAATGTTTGTATAGAGAAATTTATTCAAATAAGATAATACTATGTACTTGGGGGATTATTAATTAAGATTAAGAGAGAGAAAAAATTATTAATCTCAAAACAGTGGTCTTAGAGGAAACATATATAATAGGAATTGCAAGCTTGTTTATATGATTACTTATTTGGATTATCGCTTTTTAAATGATTATATTATGAGATCATCCACGATGCTACTCTTATGGCTATGTTATTCATGAGTTTGTTTATGAAAAAAAAAATTGATGGTCTATGTTATTCATGAGTTTGTTTATGAAAAAAAATAAAATTGATGGTCTTTTGTGAATGAAATTATTATTAAATAATTAAGTATATATTGAAATACTTGTTAATTAAAAAATTGTAAGGATTTTGAATATATGTTTGAAGCTAGTGTGATCTTTGAATATATGTTTTCAAACTAGTGTCATCTTTGAGTAATGAATTATAAGGATATGTAATTTTAAATCTATTAAAACATACAAATTATATATAAAATTTATTCATATACATATTTAGTATGTGTATTAAATATTTTAAATATATAAAAAAAATTAGATAAACATTTAGGAATCACTTTTCTTCAATTTATAAAATTATTTGTCCTCATGCGAACAAAAGTTATAGTAATCAATAAAGATAAACAGAAGTTAAAGCACGAGTTAATTCTTTTAAACATACAATTAATCTATTGCACATCATGTTGATTATCGATGACATTTCACTCTCAACTTTAGAAACATTTATCAATTCTTACTACATGATACATTTGTCTCTGTCTGACTCAATTTATTATTAGAGCATAAATATGTCATCAAATCTCTAACTTAATATTTACATCATACATTCATCTCAGTAGTACGTCCTTTGTTACTATATACATATATTTAATACAATAATACCACTTTGATTATTATCATTTATAGAATATTATGTTCAACAATCACACTATGTAATTTTACAATCTCATTTTCAAAAACATGTACCATAATTATGTATAACATCTTATCAATATTTAACTTGAAGTATATTCATGTTAGATGTGTTTATTATTGCAGGTGAAATATATAAGACAGAGGCTCTGGTGCACATTAGATGGTTGATATTTATGTTACTTTGCCTCCAGGTTTTTTTTCTTATTGTAAAGTCCTTATGTTGGTGGAAGGGAAACTTGTAAATTAGATGAGAGATATTCTAATGGTTTATCTTTGTAAAGTTACTATGTGCAGCAGGAGTTTAAATTGGGAAAGATGAACTCTGTAAAATTGAAGAAAGAGATTTAGACTATTTTCTTATTTTTATAAGTTGAAGCCTTTGGTTAGTCAAAATTGTGTTATAGTTTGGTGGAATTAATGTAGGAAACTAATAGACCTTGTTTTGTACATGAGTTAGAACATCTCTCAAATACTTACCGGAAAGTGATAAAAGAAAGATAAAATACCTAAACTAAATTATTGAAAATGAAAACGTTTAAGCATAAAATAAATTTCCAAACATAAAAGAATATAACATACCTTAATGTAAATGATTAAAATTAAATTTTTGAAAATATTGTAATTACACATTCACTACAAGAAAATTATTAAATAAAAACTAATTTTAGAGACAAAAAATATTTAGTTACTATACTATATTTGATATTATTTTAGAGACTAAAAAAATTATTGATATCCAAAGTTGTTTCTATTATTAGTAAATACACACAAGAAAATGATTAGATAGAGATTAATTTTAGAGACAAAAAATAATTAGTCAATGTTAACTAAACTATATACGATTTTATAGACTGCAAATTTTTTTGTATCTAACATAGGTTATATTATTAATAAATATTTTCTAAATTGGTATATAATTAGTAACCAAAATTGTAGCTACCAACTTTAGACTATAGGGATTAGTTATTTTTTGTATTTAATTTAGTTAATATAATAGTTAATTTTTTGTATCTAAAATTAGTATCTATTTAATAATTTTCTTGTAGTGATAATTTCTAAATTTGTATTTAATTAGCTATGCTAGTCTTTTGACTATGTTATTCATGAGTTTGCTTATAAAAAAAAGTTAATGGTCTTGTGTGAATGAAATTATAATTAGATAATTGAGTATATATTGAAATGTACTTATTAATAAAAAAATTGTAAGGATTTTGAATATATGTTTGGAAGCTAATGTGATCTTGAGTATTGAAATTATAAGGATAGGTGATATGCAACCTCTTAAATGCTAATTTTAAATCTATTAAAAACATAAAAATATTCTTATACATAGTTAGTCTGTGTGTTAAATATTTTAAATATATAAAAAAAAAACTAGATAGACATTTAAGAATAACTACACATTTTCTTCGACTTATAAAATTATTTGTTCTCATGTCAACAAAAAAATATAGTGATAAAAAACATAAACAAAAACAAAAGCATGAGTTAACTCTTTTAAACACACAATTACAAAAATATTAAGTTTATTGAACATCATACATTTTATCCAACAATATATACATAATGATTTTTTAAGTTTAGACTTAAAATATTAATATATGTCACAATGTTTGGTTTGTTAGGCAATCTACTCATTATACTTAAAAATTCATCTAGCAACATTTTATGAAGAGATAATTTCTTACACATCACGTTAGCTATCAATGACTTTTCACTCTCAACTTAATTTAGAAACCTTCATCAATTCTTAGTACGTGATACATTTGTCTATCTAACTCAATCTATTATTAGAGCATAAATATGTCATAAAATATCTAACTTAATACTTACATCATACATTCATATGTGTGATACAATAATATTACTCTCATTATTACTCATTCGTAAAATATTATATTCAACAATCACACTATGTAATTTTACCATCTCTTTTTCAAAAACATATACCATAACTATGTATAACATCTTGTCAATATTTAACGTGAAGTAATATGTCACAACATATAATGTCATGTTTATATTAATTGAGAGTATCGCTTGAGTCATGGTTATGTTGCTTGAGTATGAAAATATACATAGTTTGAACGACAACATCCTCATCTAAGTGACGTGATGTCGCTTTAATGCTTGAGCAATATTTCAAAGAGAGAAAAGATAATTGATTCTGTATTTTCCTCATTTGAGTGACCAAAGGGCGTTTGAGTGCCCAAACTCCCAATGGAAAGAAAATCAATTGACTTTTTGTCTCTCAAATACCTTATCATTGCTTGAGCAACTTGACTTTGACAATACACTCCATAATTCTAGAATTCTCATTTCAAACTCCACATCTTTATCACTTAAGTGATGAGAGATCCACAATAAAAATAATTGTTTGACTTCTCTCCTAATTTAACCTCAAGTCATAATTTGAGTGACCATATGAATGTTTTAGCAACAATATCTTGTACTTGTACTTGTAATAAATTATATCACTTAAGCGAGAGTCCAACACTCAAACGATATATGCAAAATAAAAAAAAAAATTATGCAAACTGTTAAATCAACTCTAAATTCAATTAACTCATTTTATTTATTCTAAATTGCTATAAACATCAATTTCCATCCATTCCATTGATTCCATTGATTAAATCATAATTTGATCTATGATTTAAAAATATGATTCGCGTCTCAATTTCATCAAAACTTAGTATAATTCAAAAACTAAAAATTCAAATTTAATCATTTTTCATTCAACATTCAATATACAAGTTTTAAATTTCCCTAAAAAAATCAAATAAATTTAAATATAATAAACTCGTCTATTGTAATTATTGTTTGTCATTCAAGCAACAACAACTCTAATTGAGAACAACTAAGAGGAAGAACTGAGAGCCCTCGTAAACTCCATAACCTTAATTTACACTACCTAACCAAATAAAACAATAATTAGAAGCTAGAACAATTAAAAGAAAGCATTCTCAAGTTGAACTTCTGAAATAGATTATATTCACAAATGGAACCAAAAGAGAAAGATAGAAAAAAAAACATTAGAATAAAAAAACTTAAATAAAACAAATTCTAATCAAATAAGACTAATCTAGTTGAAGCCACCTACTAATAGGTGAGAGTAAAAAATGACTTCAAAAAGCTAAAGAAAATGTAGAAGAAGAGACACTACAAGAAAAAAAGGTTTTAATAGAGGTTATTTAGTGGAGGTTAATATAACCTTAGGAATTGATTTAATTAATGGAGGTTTTTTCTAAAACCTCAACAAAATAACGGAGGTTTTTTAACCTTAGCTAAATTCCAAAGGTTTATTCTAAAATCTCAGTAAAATAACAGAGGTTTTTTTAACCTTTATTAATTTCCAAAGGTTTATTTTAAAACCTCTGCAAAATAACGAAGGTTTTTTTAACCTTCGTTAATTTCCAAAGGTTTATTTTAAAACCTCCACAAAATAACGAAGGTTTTTTTAACCTTTGTTAATTTACAAAGGTTTATTTTAAAACCTCCATAAAATAACAAAGATTTTTTTAACCTTCGTTAATTTCCAAAGGTTTATTTTAAAACCTTCGTTAAATTCTAAATATTTATTCTAAAATCTCATCAAAATAATAGAGTTTTTTATTTTTTTTTTAAGTGTCAAAAGTTTATTGTAAAACATCAATAAAATATTTTATATTTTATATTTTCTCAATTCTTAATAAATAGATATAATTAAATTTTTTAGTGAGTTTAGCCTAAACTGGTATATATATTTAAATATGCTTTGAACTTAGGTCTTAGAGGTTGATTCATTAATTGAAGTTAGAAGGCACTTCATTAATTGAAATTATTATTCAATTCTTAAAGATTGTTTTTATGAATTTCAATAAGTAAAAATAAGTTGTTTGTGAAGCGACATTAACTTATCACATATATACATCATCATAATTTATTTTTTGGTTACATTTGCAGTATCAAATTTTGAAGAATCCGACACTGGAAACTATTCATTATAATAATATTAATAATAATATTTATAATAATATTAATAATAATATTTATAATAATATTAATAATAATATTTATAATAATATTAATAATAATATTTATAATAATATTAATAATAATATTTATAATAATATTAATAAAAATATTTATAAAAATATTTATAATAATATTTATAATAATATTAATAATAATATTTATAATAATATTAATAATAATATTTATAATAATATTAATAATAATATTTATAATAATATTAATAATAATATTTATAATAATATTTATAATAATATTTATAATAATATTAATAATAATATTTATAATAATAATAATAATAATATTTATACTAATATTAATAATAATATTAATAATATTTATAATAATATTAATAATAATATTAACAATAATAATAGTAATAATATTAATAATAATGTTAATATAATATTAATAATAATGTTAATATAATATTAATAATAATGTTAATATAATATTAATAATAATGTTAATATAATATTAATATGTATAAATTATGTTAATAATTATAAGTGAAATAAAAATGATAATATGACCAAAGAATTTCTCTGGTCGATGTGCTTTCTTTGCAATATTAATTGTGGGTGCTTGGACCCTCGTTAAAACCATTTTTCTTTGTAGTGAGAGTTTAGAGATATTAAAATTTAAAAATGAAAAGCTAAATAGATAAATTTTATTTATATACTTAAATTTAACTTATAATTTTTAACATTTATCCTTATTTAAATCATCTCTAAAAAAAATGGGTATTATATACACTACAAGAAAATCATTAAATAAAAATCAATTTTAGAAACAAAAAATAATTAGTTGTTATATTGACTAAATTATAGACTTTTTACGAATTAAAAAAATTATTGATTTTTAAATTAGTTTCTATTATTGATAAATAGTTTCTAAATTGGTATTTAATTAGCTACCAAGGTTTTTGCTACAAAAAATTGATAGTTAAAACCGGAATAACTAATTAGATACCAATTTAGAAACTATTTATCAATAATAGAAATTAATTTAAAAATTAATAATTTTTTTAGTCTCTAAAATGATTCTAATTTAGTTAATACAGTAACTAATTATTTTTTTTTATAAAAATTTTTTAATGGTGAATTTCATAAACCATAAAACTTATAATTTTTAGTTAATTTTAACAAATAAATAAATAATATATTTGTAAGACTGCTATTGAGAAATTAGTGGTTATTTAAAATATTACCACAATACCAAGAAGGTAGTGGCATTTGCCAAGTAGTTGTCTTCTTACAGGCATTATAATATATATAAAAGGCCAAAGAAAACCAGCTTCCAATATTAGTATTATCATGGCAGCAGTACTTTTCTAGTTCTTCCTCAGCTCTGTCTATTCCTCAGTTTCTTTGCTTAGAGTTCATAAAAAACCAAGCCACATAAGCTCCTTGCAGTATATCAAGAGATAAAAGAAAGACCAGAGCTTTTTACAGTCTTTATGTTAAAAAATGTCAAATATTTCAGGTGATGAAGGAAGTTTGTCCTCAGCAAACACTGTGGAAGAAGTTCATCAAGAAAGCGAGCAGCAGCAACCTCAAAACCGGCATGGCTCAAGCTCTGGTGCTTGCAACACCAATAGCTCAACTTCCCAACAGCAGCAGCAACAGTCTACCAAGAAGAAAAGAAACCTACCTGGAACCCCAGGCAAATATTCCACCCTGAGCTTCACTTTTTACGTTGCAAATCAAGTTTAAGTGATCCCAAATATTTGGATTTTAATCATGTTTGAATTAGTTTCAGTATAGGAAAACTTCTGATGCCAAACAAGAAATTCTACATTAATTAACTGATGGTGTGATTAAGGAAACTAAAAACTAAAGAAGTCCAAGTGCCTTTGACTAGTTCAATTTTGCTTAATTTGAAGTGGTAATGGTGCATACTAGCTGTAGTCTACTGGTCAAAGTCTAGTTACTAGGCAGTCCTTGAAAATACGTTGAATTATGGTTGAACAGAGGGTTTGGTGTGCATTATTAGTGAGAATTTTAGAAGTGTGAAAAACACTTGATATTAATCTTCGTTTCAATACTACTGCAACATGAAAGTTTCCTTATTCGAATTAATTTTCATTCTTCTTTGATTTGCTCAGTTTTTGATGAGCTTAGAAAGATTATTGCACCATGAGTTGGCTAAAAGCACTCATTATGGAATTTAAGAAAACATAAAACAAAAACCTGTGCAGACTTAACCAACACAATAAATTAGCAGTACTAACATTCTTTATGAATATTACTGCTGAAATTATAGTGGTGGTGATGGATGAATTTTATGAAACAGATCCGAATGCTGAAGTTATTGCTTTATCACCAACCACATTAATGGCAACAAATAGATTCGTTTGTGAGATCTGCAACAAAGGGTTTCAGAGGGACCAAAACCTTCAGTTGCACCGCAGAGGTCACAATCTTCCATGGAAACTGAGGCAAAGACCAAGCAATGAGGTGAAGAAACGGGTTTATGTGTGCCCTGAGCCCTCATGCGTCCACCACAACCCAGCTCGAGCATTAGGAGACCTCACTGGCATAAAAAAGCATTACAGCAGAAAACATGGTGAAAAGAAATGGAAATGTGACAAGTGCTCTAAAAGATATGCAGTCCAATCTGATTGGAAGGCACACCAGAAAACCTGTGGCACCAGGGAATACAAATGTGATTGTGGGACCATATTTGCCAGGTACACATTAATATTATCATTACATATATATATTATTACCAACGGTTCAATTTTAAATTTTAATTACAAATGTTTGCGTGATTTTTGGGGTTAAAGAGGCAATCACATTCATATGGGGCTCATATTTTAGAGGGTTAGATATTAATGATGCTAATTTATTTCGCCCACAATATTATATATCAGCGGCATGTTGACATTGGTTGTTGTATACAAACAGGAAGAAGTGTTGTCACGTCCCATATATTTTCATTTGATTATGCTTTGTGGTAGTTTGTGCTCATAAATAAAACACATGCTGGATTTGACAGATAACATTTACTCTCCATTACTATTCATTTGGTGTGGTCCACTCTTTTCTTCTATGTCTCATCACTTCTTTGCTCATGCACTATTTCCAATGGTGCAACAACTACGAAGTTATTTAGTGGGTTCTTAGTAAGATTTAAAAGGTTTAACTTCAATATCTAGTTCTTATTCTACTGTAACAATGCTTGTATCAAACTAGACATGATTATATAAACTACGTAAAGTGATTGGTAAGTTTGAAAACTCTTTACACGACTCAGAAAAGATATACTCTTAAAAAGTTGAATTATGAGTAATATGTCAAAACACAACACTGTTTTGTAATTACAAAATACAAATGGCAACATTGATGTGTCTACCTTTTCACATGTTAAATTAAGAAGGAGCCACAATTGCGAGTACATGCAAGAGTTGTTAAATTTAAGATCGTAACTCTAGAATGAAATCATTGTCTTTTTTACCTGTCTATAAAAGAACAACACAAATTTTTTTCCCATCTAAATGGTAAGATTCTGTCTTTTTAGTGTTAGTTGGCATTTTAAAGTACCTAATCCGTACATGTCTCCATTGAATACATTAATCTGAATCTTGCAGAAGAGACAGCTTTATCACACACAGGGCCTTTTGTGACGCATTAACCGAAGAAAACAATCGAGTAAACCCTTCATTAACCACTGGGGCTAGCATGACACCAAGCTTGCAAAATGAACTGCAGGACCTCATGGCCACAATGCCTCTAAGCACTAGTCCCAACAACGCAGTACCCGAATTCAACAGCAACTACGACCCTAGTAAG